>NW_023994553.1:0-270000 GCF_015586225.1 Lucilia sericata
TTATAAGAATTATTTAAATTTACTTAAAACTATAAAATCGCTTTAAAATCTAACCCTTACCTAAGAAAAAGTCACCTAAAAACACTTATTTCTAATTTACTAAGTTAAAATCATAAATATCACATAAAACCTATACTAACCTACTCAACACTTAACCTAAACATTAAAATTTTTATCATGCTTATCTAAAAATATGTTATTGAAGTTATCATAATTAATTTAATATGATTATGTCCCATATTTAGCCAAAATAGTTTCGTACTAGAAACCAAAATTTCTAAAATGACATAATATATCTTTATAAATTAGCTAATTGTTTAAAATCTTATTAAAATATCTCCTAAAGAATTTAATTTTTAATTATGGTTTAAAGTTATATAAATATATGGTAATATTGAATAGAATTAGAAAATGATTGCTAAATTAACCATATATTCATATAAAAACTAAATATTTCATTATGTTTAAAATATATTTATGATTAACTATTATTTTAATATACCTATTTATTAGTCTAAAACTAATATCACAGATATTATTCGATTAAATAAGAAAACATCCAGTTTTCATCACTAATAATATTCTAACCTAAATATTTGAACTATTAATAAAATATTTGTATGTGTTGATTCTGTGCTAACTTATACCTAAGATCACAGATTATGTATCACCTAATTGCATAACTTATGAAGAAAAATCCTAAATTAATAGCACTCTTATCTTAAACATAACAATTAAACATAAACACCTAAATTCTATACCTACTAACACTTTGGCAAAAACATAATGCAAGAAACTATATGTGTATGTATTTAACGAACCTCTTCTAAGCAACCTACACAGCATCTTGTTCCTGTTGGAGGCCTTCACCAGATCAACAAATGTATAATGCGGTAAGTTCGATACAACTTTTTTATCAACATAATTTCTTGCATTCCGAATTACTCACAAAAGAAAGCTAATCAAAATAATCAAGAGAGTAATGATATGAGAAACTTAAAACAGAAACAAAATGTTAACCCTTAAATTATCTATGCTAAATGAATAATAACATGAATATATAACTATGTAAATTCTTTTTAAGAGAGAATATTAATGTTCACATAGTAAATTGATAATTTACATAATGTAACATCATCTGTTTTATATTGCACGATTATTCATGTTATTGTCAAACAGTGAGCAAATTCTTGTAACTATCAACTGATAAATTCTCAGTACTCAATCATTAATCTCTCTTTAATATGATTATTTTTATTGCTTCTCTTATATTCATTTTATTTTTATTTGCCAAACAACAAATTCAAATTCATTAACCCCTTGATATTAAGTTATTTAAATCGCGTATGTACTAGTAAAATATCAATTATCATATAAATTATTTAAAATTCATATTGATTATGATACTTAGTCAATGTTAGGTACATATATTTAACTTTGCCAGATAATGTTTAAAATAAGAATATTAAATCCATTGATTACATTTAATAAGTTTATATTAATCTAAATAAAGATAGTTTTTTTTTTAAACATGAATTGCTAAGAGAAACTGTAAAGGGTGTTTTCTTTTGAAATGGATAAGGATGTAGTGTAAAACTTTTTTGGGACAGGACCAAATTAGGGGTTTCAAATAAAATGTTTGGGTCCTTGAAACATAGGTAGGCGTGGGTAATGAGGACCTATCTCTCCTAACACCTAAGAGAGATACCTTAATGTATTCTATTTCTGACATCTTTGTAATTTTAGAGTTTGTTTGTGACTAGACTGGGGCACGAAGGAAAAATTAATAGACTAGTCACTTATGTAGGCCCTTACACCGTTAAGTAAACCAAAAAAAAAAAAAAGGGAGTCTATAATAAAATTGTAATAAAGCTGAGGAATTTAGGAAAGGACCGAACCCCCCCAACCCACTGATGCTAGCAAAACAAAGGCTCCCGCAGTCCTATCTCTAAATCCCTTGTAGTGAACAGTCATGCGTCAGTATTTCAGAGTTTGTTAGTTTGACAAAGATGTTTGTAATTTCTTTTATTTTACACTTGAACTTGTACAGAAACTTTCTGACTTGAGCATGATGTTATTCGTTGGTTTTGGAAGCCTTCGATCTGGATACGTTTGTTCGGTATTGTACATTACATTCATCATAGTGTGTTTAAAAGATTCATTTTATAAAATTTCAATTTATTTCAAAAAAACATTAAATACGCAAAGCAATGAAACCAACACACATCCAAACATTCGTTTTTTTCCAATAAGCAATATTGTTGTTGCTTTTATAAATTGTCTTTTTTGATGAAATTTTCAGTGGTTGTCTCAGATTTTTGCTCATGTCTCTGTTGTGGACAGATTTTTCTTACTTTAAATAGGAAACTTCTCGAAAGCTTGTCTGATATATTAATTGAAGATATCTGGGGTTTTCAGAAAATTGATTTCAACAGACAGATAGACAGACGCACAGACAGACGAACATAGCTTAATCGACACCCAGGGGTCGGGAAATTTTATTGTGGAAATAACAAACGGAATGACAAACTTATATATAACCTTCTCACTTGCCACCCCGGACATATTTCCTTAATGAAGACCCCATCTTGGTATCTACCTCTAGTCTGCCGGGACTATAAACTGGTGATGATCAAATGTATCCTCGGCTTTTTTTTAATGATTTGACATGGGGTCGAAGCAGAGTATCGCATAATCTGATACTACGGGTGGGCAGTTGCCCGCAGGACTTTATCCTGGTTGGTTGGTTAGTTGGTTGAGGTTCCTTTGGGATCCACGTAGTGATTGTGGTTTAAAACCAAATCCGCGGGAAGAATGTCGGTTAAAGAACTAATGTTTGGCGAAATCTATTATTCGTAATAAGTTTGGTGCTGTTGCCGATGTCAACAGATACTCCACAGAGGAGGGAGGGACTGTGGGACTAAACGTTGGAAATCAATTGGTGTTGAATGTATATTATACAGGATGAATGTAGAGTTATACAGGTCTTTCCCCTGCCCGTATAACTAGAATGAGCGTGTCGGATATTCATCTCTATGAGTGTGTCCGATGTATGAGAAGTGTACATGGTGTTGGATAAAAGGTATATTATAAAAGTGATACCATTGAATTTTCCTTCCTTGTTCAGGTATGTTCAGGGAAAACTCTGTTCATACCAGATATACCACAGTGTGTTCTCAGTAAGAACAAAGCCCTCAGCTCATCTGATGGATTCGTGTTTCGGACTGCTGTTGCCGACTCAACAGAGGCCATGCCATTTGCGTAGTTGTAAACGGGAGTAATGTTTTTGCATCTCGGAAGTTAAGCAACGTAAGCAAAGTACATACATGGACAGGTAGAACCTTGTACACAAATTTTCACCCGTAAGGTACACAAACGGCTCGTAGGTGAGTTGTCACAAAAGCTCACCCTGTGGGTGAAAAAATCACCGTGAAATAAGGCCAATACGGCAGGTGTTTACTTAAAGCCCCTTGACGTTCATACCCTTCTCACGAAGGTGAAGGGTATAATTATACATATTACTGTAAAGATGAAACCATCAGTATACTTATACAACGTTTTATACTAAAGACTTCGTAAGATTACATATACAGAAGGATGCGTTATATATTGATGGCTACGTCTTATACTACGTCCCATATTATCAAAAAAATGGAATTTCCTTATAATATCGTATTTAAAACAAATTATATTTTCTGAAAACATGATTTTTTATAAAAAATTCAACTTATAACTCTTTATGAATTTGTGTTAAACAAAAAATCATTTTAGAAAAATAGGGGAAGGCAGACTTTTTACATACATAAATATAACTCATGCCTACAGAAAACAATTTTAAATTGACAAAAACCATAAAAGGCGTGTAAAATTTATTTAAATGCTTAAAGAAATATATAATTGTTATTGTTTTAAACTTAACAACAAAACATTGAAAAAAATCATCATCAATCATCACTGATGTTTGTTTTGTAAAGAATTTGCCAACCAAATAAAACAGTTGAACAAGTTATTTGTTAAACACAGAAGAGAAATATCTAACGAAATATCTGCTTCTTAAGATGTGAAGAAACATTTTATAAACTATTTATACGAAAGCAGCATAAAAAGTTATTTGAAATATTAAGTGTCCCGCTTAGTATATGGTAACTGGAGTAATGATATTTCTGAAATATTCAGTAACTTCTCAGATTGCTGCAGCAAAGGAATATAAATGTTATTGTTGTTTAGTTATTGGTTGGTAATTCATCTTAATAAAGAAGATACATACATACGTACTTATGTTTCTGCAAATATAACAAGTATATTTTTATATTTAAGCAATCATAGTAAAGAGTGTTGCCGCCTTTAAGGCGTCTTTCAATAAGTTTTTTCTATCTCTCTAACACTAATATAAATATGTGAACAAACACAAACAATCACATATTCTTGCACAAAAACAATCAAACCAACTCTTACTTTCTTTACCAACTAATATTTTTGACATGCTTTTGTGTCAGGATTACAATGAACGAGCTGAATGAAACAACCCGAAAAAAAAAATTGGAAAACTCTTAAACGCACAGCACACAAATAGACTAAAACCAAACTGTATGGAAGACAAAAGTCGTCCATAAAACTGAAAGAACAAAAAAAGTCCGTAACAAAGGATATTTGTGGTGGGGAGAGACTGCAAGGATTTTTGTGTGTATATATGGAGTGAAAAAAAAACATTAAATTTAAAGTTTATTTTATTTGTTTTTTAGTTTTTTAAAGTTTTATTTATTTGCCTATGGAAAAGTTCCTTAAGGTATTTTCAAACTACAATACTGAGTATTAACATACTTCAAATTAAAAATATTATGAAAATAATTCGCATTTTCAAAAAATCAATCCGAAAAATACATTTTATGTTTACACTATAATATTTGTAATATTTGTTATACAATTTTCAATTATTTATGCACTTTTCGTTCTTATTTTTAATGTATTTTACACTTTTTGTTTGTTTTTTATTGTATTTATAAAATACATAACGAATACGTATGAAAATAAAAAGTTTTTGAATTGTTTTAAAAAAATTATGAATACCGACCGTATGCCAAAAAAATCAGTAATATTTTTGAAAATCAAATTACAAATTATATTTAGACTAGTAAATTGTATTATGATACAAACATTTTTGACAAGTATTAATACTCAGTATTGTAGTCTGAAAATACCTTTACAGGCATTTTTAAAAAATAATATAAAAATGGTTTACATAGTTATGAATTTAGCTTAAATTATAAATTATTTTTAATAACATGTGAAGACAATGAGAAATCAATATACAAATAATATTTATTAAATTCATGAGACATCCTCCTTAATGGATCTGCACTTGCATAGTTAGCTCTAAAAAATTGTATTGATATCGGAGAAAAATATCGGGACGAACGTCGAGGAACATTAAACGCGATGTTGTTAATTAGAAAACTGGAACATACATCGCCAGTAATAATTTTGAAAATGAACGAAATATTTAACATTGTTCTGCGGCTTTTGAGTGTTGGGAGTTTAATTAAAGCAAGTCTAGCGGAATACGAAGGCAAATTTATTGGATTAAAATTTAGTCCACGGAGACAAAAAAGCAGGAATTGCTTTTGGACAGATTCAATGGCGTCGGAATATTTTTTGTACAAAGGGTCCCATATAATGGATCCATACTCTAGAATAGGCCTTACCAATGATGTATAAAGTGTTTTTGTAACATAAGGATCATTGAATTCCTTTGAGCACCTTTTTATGAAACCAAGTACACCTCTGGCTTTATTAACTGTCATCGTTATATGGGGAATAAAGTTTAGTTTGGAATCAAGTAAAACTCCAAGATCAAGGAAATTATCAACAAGTTCGAGCTCATATCCATCGAAGACATACTTAGCAGGGATAGGACTTTTTCTTGCAAATCGCATGTATTTACATTTTTTTAGGTTTAGTTCCATTAGATTTATGTTACACCACGTAAGAAACGAATTAAGGTCATCTTGAAGATATTTCTGATCACACAATTGGCGATAACTAAGGAAGATTTTTACATTATCAGCATACATCAGGATATTGGAATATCGAATAATTTGAGGCAAGTCATTTATAAACAGCGAAAATAGAAGAGGTCCAAGATGACTTCCTTGTGGAACACCGGAAAGAACATCAATTCTTCTGGAACGGGAGTTTTTAAATATTACGATCTGTTTTCTGTTGGTTAAATATGAATATATCCATTTTATACTCAGATCAGAGAACCCCATAAAATAAAGTTTATTTCTCAAAAGTACATGGTTAACTTTATCAAATGCTTTACTGAAATCAGTATAGATTGCATCAGTCTGTTGCTGTTGAAGAAATCCACGATAAATAACGGTTGAAAGATGAAGAAGATTTGTGGTAGTGGAACACTTCTTTTGAAACCCATGCTGACAAGGGGATATTAAACTTGAAACTTGGAAACATAAGTGGTCGGTAACAATTTTCTCAAATAATTTTGGTATTATACTAAGTTTTGCAATACCACGATAATTTGAAACATCTGATTTATTTCCAGATTTATACAAAGGAATTAGGAACGAATCCTTCCAAACATTGGGAAAAGAGCCACTTTTTATTGAAGTATTAAATAAATATGCTAGCGGAGTAGCAATAGCGTCTGCACAATTAATTAAAATACTGCTCGGAATATTGTCTGGGCCAAAGTTATAGGAAAACTTGAGTTTTTTTATTTCCATAGAAATGGTACAAATATCAATTAAAGGTAATGATACTAGTTGATTCGCAGTTATTTTAAAAGGATAGTCTAATGAATCATTATAAGTTGCATCAGAATATGTAGTTGAAAAGAAGTTAGCAAATAAATTACTAATATAAGCCTCATCGCTGGATTCATATTGTTTAAATTTCATGGATAAAGGAAAACAAGTAGTTTTCTTCTTAGAATTAACAAATTTGAAAAATGATTTTGGATTTCGTTTAAACTTGATCTTCATTGTGTTAAGGTAATTATTATAACATGATTTATTAAGGATATTGTATTCAGCACGGGTAATAGAGTATCTCATATAATCAATGTAAGAACCGGATTGTCTAAATTTTTTATACCCACCATCAAAAAAGATGGGGGGTATATTGATTTTGTCATTCCGTTTGTAACACATCGAAATATTGGTCATAGACCCATAAAAGTATATATATTCCGGGTCCTTATTAAATTCTAAGACGATCTAGCCATGTCCGTCCGTCTGTCCGTCCGTCCGTCCGTCCGTCCGTCTGTCCGTCTGTCTGTTGAAATCACGATAGGGACCACACGAGAGGAGCTAGACAGTTGAAATTTTGCATAAATATTCTCTATTGTTAAGGTTTGTTTGGTATTGAAAATGGGCAATATCGGTCCACTTTTTCGGATAGCCCCCATACAAGTGGACCTCCAAAAAACAGCTTTAACGGGCATAACTGTTTTATAAGTAGGAGTATAGCGATGAAATTCGACATAAATAAGTTTAATGTGAGCCAAAATCTTTCTACCAATTTTTTTAGGATCGGCCGATAAATGACCCTACCCCCTATATAAGGTCCCCTTTAGAAAATGACTTTAACACTCATTACTAGCCTAAAAATTCGAGTATAGCGATGAAATTCAGTATAAGTAAGTTTCTTACGAACCAAAACCTTTTAACCAATTTTTTTAGGATCGGCCCATAAATGACCTTACCACCCATATAAGGTCCCCTCCTGAAAATGACTTTAACACTCATTACTGGCCCTAAAATGCAAGTATAGCGATGAAATTCGACATAAATAAGTTCCATGTGAGCCAAAATTTTTCTACCAAATTTTTTGAGGATCGGTCCATAATTGACCCTACCCCCCATATAAGGTCCCCTTTAGAAACTTACTTTAACACTCATTACTGTTCCAAAAATGCGAGTATAGCGATGAAATTCGGTATAAGTAAGTTTTTTACGAACCAAAATCGCTCTACGAATTTTTTGTTAAGATCGGCCCATAAATGACCCTATCCCCCATATAAGGTCCCCTTCTGAAAATGACTTTAACGCTCATTACTGGCTAAAAAATATGAATATAGCAATACAATTTTACACAATTAAGTTCCTCGCGAACCAAAATCTTTTTAATAACTTTTATGTGGATAGGTCCATAATTGGCCCTACTCCCCCTATTGGGTCCACTTCAGGAAATAGCTTAAACGCTCATTACTGTCTTAAAATTACGAGTAAAGCGATGAAATGCTACACACGTAAGTTTCTTACGAGCCAAAACCTCTGTACCATTTTTTTTGGATCGGCCCATAAATGACTCTTCCCCCATATAAGGTCCCCCTCTGCAAATAACTACAATGCTCATTACTGGCTTAAAAATATGAATGTGACGAAAATTGACGCACATAAGTTTAATGCGTGCCAAAATCTATCCACCAAATTTAGGGATGATCGGTCCATAATTTACCCTACCGCCCATATAAGGTCCCCTTCAGAAAATTACTTAAACGATCATTACTGGCTTAAAAATATGAGTTATGAAATACGGTTATGAATGTGTTGATGGTGTTGGGAAAGTGTTGGTAATACACAAAAGGTTCCCTTCAGAAGAGAGTTTTGGTTAATAACTACGAGTGTTCCTTATTTAAAATACGAGTATAACGCTGAAATTTTGCATAAACAAGTTCTATACATAATCTATGTACAAAATTTTATGAGTATCGGTTCATAATTCAACCGTGAGTTGAAGAATTGAAATAAAATATTTGTTTTTTTTTAAATTAATATTTTGTTAGTTCAAAAGAGCTCGGGCCATAATTGACTTAAGCCATATTCCAAATATCACGCTGATGTTTATAGGGGAGCATTCCTTTTACGGCATACGGTTGATGGTGGGTATATGAGATTCGGCACAGCCGAATATAACAGTCTTACTTGTTATAGCATTTATTCTTCCTATTTTTTGCGTAAGCCAGTTGTTTATTGTTCCATGGTGGACCGGATAGATTTTCAGATTTTCGCATAGGAACACATAAATTGAGGAAATTATTTAGCTTCATATAAAAGGCTTTTAACTTATCATCAACATTTGTATGACAAGAAAATAAGTATTGCCAATTTGTATCGAGTAGTAGTTCATTTAACTTATTATAGTTGGCATGTTTAAATGAAAATACTTTTTCATTTTTGCTGGACGAAGGCGTTGAAAAATTTAGTGGAATGGATGTTCTTAATTCAAATTGTTGGATGATAACGATCTTCTGGACATGAAATAGGAGATGAGCGTTTAATAAAACTATTTGACACATCATTTACGAATATTAAGTCCAATATTTTTGAATATTCGTTACGAATGCCATTAATTTGGAATAGACCCATATCATATAGGATATTAAAAAAATCATCGAAATTAGAATTCTGCCTCGTCTGAATGAGATATCCATCATCTGGTAAGAATTTCCACTCTGTTGAGGGCAGATTGAAGTCTCCAAAGATAAAAAGAGAGTCTCCATCTTTTGAAGAACGAGCTACAGATCTGATAGCTTCAGCATGCTTACCGTATAAAGATTGATGAGAGGAAGGAGGAATATACGAACAAGAAATAAATAATTGATAACCATTAATTTTAATAGAAACGGATATAAATTCAATATCATCATGAGGAGATTCCATGACTACGAGTTCAGATGATAAATTACATGAAACAGCAATTAGGACACCACCTCCTGTAGTATTGTTACCACGATCACGACGGTAGATATAAAATTTATTGCAAAGAATTTCAGTATTCAGAAAATTTTTATTTAGCCATGTTTCCGTAAATATTAATATTTGTTGATCAATATTGAAACTATTCATATACAACGTTGTTAACTTTGTTCTTAATCCTCGAACATTTTGATAGACGATGGACAAGTAATCATTAATTAGTTTTTTGGAATAAAAGATTCACGCTGTGGAAGAGCAGCAATGGTTTGAAGTCTGGACCTGTAAATATATTCCCGGACCAGAGTATTTATTGACCAGAAATTCGGATCAAGCAATCTTTCGAAGTGATTCATAGAAACTGTAATCTTAAAAGATGATATTGATCTGGGTTGAGAAAAATTAAATTTTTGTATTGATATGTCAGCATCATTACCAAGTTTATTTTTTATGTAGAAATCAACTGAATCGGAAGTAGTATCGATTTTTCACTGATTTTATTAAACAAAGTCTCAGATTTTAATTAAGTTTAGTTTGTAAGATAAACTTTAAAAATTCGGAGCGAAATTAATTGCGGCTTTACACTTAGGAAAACAATTACTAAAGTTCCTTATATAATTTAAACAAGAAAAAAAAAAAAAAAAAACACTAAACACAAAATTAATAATTTTTTAAGTTCAAAAATTTACAAAAGGTTTCATGAATATATTGAACTTATTACAAAATTTACCAATCATTTATTCATAATTTGATAAATGCTTGCATTTCTCTCAAAACTCAAATTTCCAAAAAAAATACTAATATTATATTTCAATCTCGATAACATAACAAAAGCCAGGCAATAACAATATTCCATTATCAACAATTTTTGGCAGTTAAAGCAGCTTTTATGTTTCAAGCCTAAAAAAACTAATAAATATATTGACACACAGTAAGTGGTCAAATGTAAACTGATATCAGTAAATATTTGACGTTTAAGGGACATAACAAATGTCTCAATTTAATAGATAGTATCTTCTAACAACAGAAGACAAACCAATTTATGAGGAACATTGATTGACTTGAAAAGATTGTAATATTTTTTTCTCCAATATTTTGTTCTGTTTTCACAAACATTCCATAAAAAAAATATGTGTTATCTGTTTTTTAGCTGTATGTAATTTCTGAAAATGAAAGAGAGCATATTCAACTACTCAAATCAATATTATTCTTTCTATAAAACCCACGAGAAATGTCAATCTTTGTTGAAATTTCCTAGATTTCAACCATTACATAGAATTGTAAAGACTGAACTATGACTAGACTATGACTAGACTATGACTAGACTATGACTAGACTATGACTAGACTATGACTAATGACTAGACTATGACTAGACTGATGACTAGACTATGACTAGACTATGACTAGACTATGACTAGACTATGAAACTAGACTAGACATGACTAGAATGACAGCTATGAATAGGCCTAGACTATGACTAGACTATGACTAGACTATGACTAGACTATGACTAGACTATGACTAGACTATGACTAGACTATGACTAGACTATGACTAGACTATGACTAGACTATGACTAGACTATGACTAGACTATGACTAGACTATGACTAGGACTATGACTAGACTATGACTAGACTATGACTAGACTATGACTAGACTATGACTAGACTATGACTAGACTATGACTTAGAACTATGACTAGACTATGACTAGACTATATGACTATGGACTATGACTAGACTATGACTAGACTATGACTAGACTAGACTAGAATATGCTAGACTATGACTAGACTATGACTAGACTATGACTAGACTATGACTAGACTATGACTAGACTATGACTAGACTATGACTAGACTATGACTAGACTATGACTAGACTATGACTAGACTATGAACTAGACTATGGACTAGGACTATGACTAGACTATGACTAGACTATGACTAGACTATGAACTAGACTATGACTAGACTATGCTAACTATGATAGACTAGACTGACTGACTATGACTAGACTATGCTAACACTAGATATGACTAGACTATGACTATCTAGGACTAGTATGACTAGACTATGACTAGGGGACCACCTATATAGACTATGGACTAGGTAAAGTGGACTTAGTGCGGGACTAGTACTGCCGAACTTGATGTCTAGACTGTCGGTAGTCAGTGCTCACCATAGTGGTAGGTAGTGTTATTCGGCTGTCTCGCCGACTGCTGGTGGTTCTCACCGTTTATTTTCATGTAATTAATTAATAATTGTGTTTTATCTATAATTTATTATAAAATGTTTCAATTAGCCTAACACAGTTGAATATTGTACAATGATTAAAAAAACATATCCCAGCACATGTAGAAAACAATCGAAAAGAAAATTAAAAGCACAAATGTTTTTCCTAGAAATCATTTTAATCAACTTACTACAATCTGTACAATTTATTAAATTAGAATGCATTAAATTAATTATAAGGTGTAAGTATACTTAACAATTATATGTAAGGTACCACTACTGTACTTTTAATAAAAAACAATAGAATAAAATTGTATTTCAAACTTAGAACATTTAAACTTAAATGAACTAAAATTCACCATAAAGGATTTTTCTTTGTATATTTGTATGAGAAGATTATTTTCCAACATTACTAGCAGGTTTATAACTTAATTTGTTTTCTTGTTAGGAAAAATTGTTTTGTGTTAATTAAAAGCAATGTTGGTAAATTAATTATTATGTAAAGAAAGTACAGAAGTATTTAAGTAGATAGTTTTTACAAAACAATGTGAACGTTAATTCCAAATTGAAATGTTAACAAGAATTATAAAACTTTTGGGTTAAAAAAATGTAATAACTAAACAGCAAAAATTATATAATGACCTGTACTTATTCAACAATTTAATTTCGTCTGCATTACTTAGAAGGAATACAGTAATGACAATGACAAATAATATTATATGTAGTTACGTAGTTTTTAGCCTTGACATTTTCAATTAAGATAATATTAAATACAGTTGCAATATTTTATCATAATATTTTCATAACATTGTCATACATCATCATATTATGATCCAAAATAATCATAATATGACCCAAGTTTTCTTCAGTTGTTGGCACAATCATATTCAAATCTACAGTTGCCATGAATATTATACTTTAATTTTTCACACTGAGAATAATGTGTTTTTCACAATTTAATGACAGTACCAAAATAAGGTACTGTTGTACCATGGAATTCAGTCCTGATCACTTTACAACAAAATTAATGAGAAAAGTATATGGTTGAGGGTTTAAGCGCATTAGTGCATGAGAGGGTGCAAAATGAGTACTCAACTGTTTAAGTGATGTGACATTTTTAATATCTGCATTATTCAGAAGTTCAACCCTGGGAGTATACACACAGTATTGTGTGTGTATTTGTTATAAAGTGCGTATTAATAAATCCCAAGAGAGGCTTAAAATTAAATTATGAAAAAGGCAAAAAAATTAAAAATAAATACAAGCAAAAATTAAAGTTTTAAATATTTACATAATTTGTTCAACATGACTTTTACAGAATAATGTAAATAAATAATGCAAAATTGTAAAGAGTAAAGGGTATTTACATTAAATGTAAAAAATATAAAACTTTATATTAAGTTTAAACAAGTAAGAGTGTTATATTCGGCTGTGCCGAATCTTGTATACCCACCATCAAATCATTGCCAAAAAGGAATGCTTCCTTATAAATAAACTTTGATATTTAAGAATCGATGCTTTTGTTATTATCAAAACAATTTTCTCATTTATTACATCTATGTATAGGGAAATTTTTGTCGAATTTTGTCGCTGTCCTTGTATTTTTAAGGTAGCAAAAGCGTTAAAATTATTTTCTGAGGGGACGTTTGGTAATTATGGACCGATCCTCGTCAAATTTTCTATAACGATTTTAGTTTAGGCTAGTAATGAGCGTTAAAGCCATTTTCCGAAGGGAACCGTATATGGAGGTAGGATAAATTATGGACCGATCGTTATAAAATTTTACAAAGCGATTTAGGTTTCTATATAATAAGTTTATGTCGAATTTCATCGCTATAGATGCTTCTTTTAGACAATTATGAACCTTAAAGCCATTTTCTGAAGGGGACCTTATATGGGGGGTAGAGTCAATTATGGACCGATCCTTATAAAATTTTACAATGATATTAAAGTTTCTATAAAATATGTTCGTGTCGAATTTCTATAGATGCTTATTTTAGATCATTCTGAGCGTCAAAGTATTTTTCTGAAGGGGACCTTATATGGGGAGTAGGGTCAATTATGAACCGATCCATATACAATTTTACAAAGCGATTTAGGTTCCTATAAAATATGTTCATCTCGAATTTCATCGCTATAGATGCTTCTTTTGGACAGTTATGAGCGTTAAAGTCATTTTCTGAAGGGGACCTTATATGGGGGGTAGGGTCAATTATGGGCCGATCCTTATAAAATTTTACAATAATATAAAGGTTCCTAAAAAATATGTTTATGTCGAATTTCATCGCTATAGATGCTTTTTTTAGTCAGTTATGAGCGTTAATGTCATTTTCTGAGCGGTACCTTATATGGGGGATAGGGTCAATTATGGACCGATTCTTATAAAATTTTACAATGATATTAAGATTCCAAAAAATATGTTTAAGTCGAATTTGATCGCTATAGCTGCTTTTTTTAGGCAGTTATGAGCGTTAATGTCGTTTTCTGAGGGGGACCTTATATGGGGGATAGGGTCAATTATGGACCGATTCTTATAAAATTTTACAATAATATTAACGTTCCAAAAAAATATGTTTAAGTCGAATTTCATCGCTATAGCTGCTCTTTTTAGTCAGTTATGAGCGTTAATGTCATTTTCTGAGGGGGACTTTATATGGGGGATAGGGTCAATTATGGACCGATCCTTATAAAATTTTACAGTGATATTAAGATTCTTATAAAATATGTTTATGTCGAATTTCAACGCTATAGCTGCTCTTTTTAGTCAGTTATGAGCGTTAATGTCATTTTCTGAGGGGGACCTTATATGGGGGATAGGGTCAATTATAGACCGATCCTTATAAAATTTTACAATGATATTAAGGTTCCTAAAAAATATGTATATGTCGAATTTCATCGCTATGGCTGCTTTTTTTAGTCAGTTATGAGCGTTAAAGTCATTTTCTGAAGGGGTCCTTATATGGGGGATAGGGTCAATTATGGACCGATCCTTTTAAAATTTTACAATGATATTAAGGTTCCTAAAAAATATGTATATGTCGAATTTCATTGCTATAACTGCTTTTTTTAGTCAGTTATGAGCGTTAATGTCATTTTCTGAGCGGGACCTTATATGGGGGATAGGGTCAATTATGGACCGATCCTTATAAAATTTTACAATGATACTAAGATTCCTAAAAAATATGTTTATGTCGAATTTCATCGCTATAGCTTCTTCTTTTAGTCAGTTATGAGCGTTAATGTCATTTTCTGAGGGGGGCCTTATATGGGGGCTAGGCGAAATCGTGGACCGATATTGCCCATTTTCAATACCAAACAAACTGCATCAATATAAAATATTTGTGCAAAATTTCAGCTCGCTAGCTGCTTCCGTTTGGACTCTATCGTCTTTTCAACAGACGGACAGACAGACGGACAGACGGACGGACATGGCTAGATCGTCTTAGAATTTAATGAGGATCCAGAATATATATACTTTTGTGGGTCTTAGATGAATATTTCGATGTGTTACAAACGGAATGACAAAAACAATATACCCCCCATCTTTTTTGATGGTGGGTATAAAAATTTTATATTTTTATACTAAACTATACAAAAATGTAGGTCATAATTGTTGTAGTTAAAAACAAGTTAGACTGCTATATTCGGCTGAGCCGAATCTTAGATACCCTCCACCAGCTACTTTTATATTAATACTTTTCTAATTGATCAAATATTTGTAGAAATAAGTCTTCTCATGTCTTAAATAGAAAAATCCCAAGATTTAAACAGCTTAGATCTATTACAATTCCAAGATTTATTGAACATTATAAACGCCATTTTCTTTTATATTTTTGTAGTGCTTAGCAATATTTAATAATTTGCATGTATGCATGTGTGTGAAAGATTTAAGGATTTTGAAAATACATACATATATACATAATTTTGTTCTACACAAATTGATAATGCAAATAGTTAAATAAGGTTAAAGCGATTTTAGGGGCAGTTCCTAGTATGGGAGATAAGATCAATTATAGACCGATCGTAAAAATTTCTTTAAGTAAAATTTCTGTACATAAAAGCTATATTTCAGTCAAATTTTGTATCTATATCGTAATTTAGTATAGCTTTATTTGGTAATGAGTATTGTGCGTTTATGAGATTTTCGTAAAAGGACCTTGTATGGGAGCTATTACCAATTGTGTATATAAAGAAAAAATTTCAAAATTCTGTATCTATATCATTATTTGGTAATGAATATTGTTCATCTAAGTGATGTTCTGGAGGGGACCTAGTATGAGAGCTATGACCAAATATGGACCGATCGGGAAAAAATTTCACGGTAATATTTCTATGCATATGGGCAATACTTGTACCAAATTTTATATGGATATCTTAATTTAGTAATGAGTTATGCGCGTTTAAGTGATTTTCGGGAGGGGACCTTGTATGGGAGCTATGACCAATGATGGACCGATCGGAAAAAACTTTCAGAGTAATATTTCTATGCATATGGGCAATACTTATACCAAATTTTATATGGATATCTTAATTTAGTAATGAGTTATGCGCGTTTAAGTGATTTTTGGGAAGGGACCTTGTATGGGAGCTATGACCAATTATGGACCGATCGGAAAAAACTTTCAGAGTAATATTTCTATGCATATGGGCAATACTTATACCAAATTTTATATGGATATCTTAATTTAGTAATGAGTTATGCGCGTTTAAGTGATTTTCGGGAGGGGACCTTGTATGGGAGCTATGACCAATTATGGACCGATCGGAAAAAACTTTCAGAGTAATATTTCTATGCATATGGGCAATACTTATACCAAGTTTTATATGGATATCTTAATTTTGTAATGAGTTAGGCGCGTTTAAGTGATTTTCGGGAGGGGACCTTGTATGGGAGCTATGACCAATGATGGCCCGATCGGAAAAAACTTTCAGAGTAATCTTTCTATGCATATGGGCAATACTTATACCAAATTTTATATGGATATCTTAATTTAGTAATGAGTTATGCGCGTTTAAGTGATTTTCGGGAGGGGACCTTGTATGGGAGCTATGACCAATTATGGACCGATCGGAAAAAACTTTCAGAGTAATATTTCTATGCATATGAGTAATACTTATAACAAGTTTTATATGGATATCTTAATTTCGTAATGAGTTAGGCGCGTTTAAGTGATGATGAACCGATCGGAAAAAACTTTAAGAGTAATCTTTCTATGCATATGGGCAATACTTATACCAAATTTTATATGGATATCTTAATTTAGTAATGAGTTATGCTCGTTTAAGTGATTTTCGGGAGGGGACCTTGTATGGGAGCTATGACCAATTATGGACCGATCGGAAAAAACCTGCAGAGTAATATTTCTATGCATATGGGCAATACTTATACCAAATTTTATATGGATAGCTTAATTTAGTAATGAGTTATGCGCGTTTAAGTGATTTTCGGGAGGGGACCTTGTATGGGAGCTATGTCCAATTATGGACCGATCGGAAAAAAATGTCATAGTAATATTTCTGTGCGTATGAGTAATACTCATACCAAATTTTATATGGATATCTTAATTTAGTAATGAGCTATGCGCGTTTAAGTGATTTTCGGGGGGGACCTTGTATGGGAGCTATGACCAATTATGGACCGATCGGAGAAAAAATTTCACAGTAACATTTCTGTGCATATGAGTAATACCTATTCCAAATTTTATATGGATATCTTAATTTAGTAATGAGCTATGCGCGTTTAAGTGATTTTCGGGAGGGGACCTTGTATGGGAGCTATGTCCAATTATGGACTGATCCAGAAAATTTTTTCTCTGAATGAATTCTATTTACATAAGATTTTAATTTGTAAAATTTTGTGAAGATATCAACATTCTGACGGAAGTTACTAACAAAAAACCCATTTTCCGGGAATATGTACTTTTGTATGGGAGGTATATGAAATTGTGGACCGATTCTAGCAATTTTCAGCAAAAATCAAGCTCTTGTGTAGAAACGAGTGTATGGTGATTTTCATGGAATTACCTTGCATAGTTTTTGAGAAAATTACATCAGAATGTGTAAAAAATGCTTATTTTTTTCCGAGGTTGTTTTAAATTTTGATTCATAACTTTTCCCGGTGTGAACCGATTTTGCCCATTTGCAATACCAAACAACTTAGCTTCGTTTTATCGTGAGCGTGTTTTACACAGACAGACGGACAGACGAACATAGCTAAATCGACTCAGAATTTGATAAGGACCCAGAATATATATACTTTGTTGGGTCTCAGATGAATATTTCTTGGTGTTACACACGGAATGACAAAGTTATATATACCCTCTATCACCACTGATGGTGGTGGAGGGTATAAATACAACAATATTTGTTTATATAAATCTGTTTTGGAATGATTAACAAAATGTTACCAGGGAAATTATATATGAAAACAAGTTAGAGTGCTATATTCGGCTGAGCCGAATCTTAAATACCCTCCACCAGCAACTTTTGTATTAATACATTTCTAATTAATAAAATATTTGTAGAAATAAGTTTTCTCATGTCTTAAATAGAAAAATCCCAAGATTTAGACAGCTTAAATCTACTACAATTCCAAGATTTATTGAACATTAGAAACGCCACTTTCATTTAAATTTTTATAGCGCCCTAAGATATGCTTTAGCGATATCTCGTATTTGCATGTATGCATGTGTGTGAAAGATTTAAGGATTTTAAAAATACATACATATATATAATTTTGTTCTACACAAATTGATAATGCAAATAGTTAAATACGGTTAAAGCGCTTTTAGGGGCAGGACCTAGTATGAGAGATATGACCAAATATAGACCGATCGTGAAAAATTTTTTAAATAGCATTAAGTGCTTTTTGCATTACAAAATAGTATTTATGAACAAAAATAGTATTTATTTATATCATTATTTGGTAATGAGTTATGTGCCTTTAAGTGTTTTTCTGAAAGGGACCTTGTATGAAAGCTATGATCAATTATGGATCGATAGGAAAACAATTTCACAGTAATATTTCTCTGTACATGAGCAATATTTTTGCCAAACTTTATATGGATATCTTAATTTAGTAATGAGTTATGTGCGTTTAAGTGATTTTCGGGAGGGGACCTTGTATGGGAGCTATGACCAGTTATGGACCGATCGGAAAAAAAATGATCTGTAATATTTCTGTGCATATGAGTAATATTTGTACCATATGGGTATTTTAATTACGTCATGAGTTATGCGCGTTTAAGTGATTTTCGAGAGGGGACCTTGTATGGGAGCTATGACCAATTATGGACCGATCGGAAAAAAATTTCACAATAATATTTCTATGCATATGGGCAATACTTATACCAAATTGTATATGGATATCTGAATTTAGTAATGAGTTATGCGCGTTTAAGTGATTTTCGGGAGGGGACCTTGTATGGGAGCTATGATCAATTATGGACCGATCGGAAAAAAATTTCACAGCAAAATTTCTGTGCATATGAGTAATATTTGTACCAAATTTTATATTGATATCTTAATTAAGTTATGAGTTAAGCGCGTTTAAGTGATTTTCGGGAGGGGACCTTGTCTGGGAGCTATGACCAATTATGGACCGATCGGAAAAAAATTTCACAGTAATATTTCTATACATATGGGCAATACTTATACCAAATTTTATATGGATATCTTAATTTAGTAATGAGTTATGCGCGTTTAAGTGATTTTCGGGAGGGGACCTTGTATGGGAGCTATGACCAATTATGGACCGATCGGAAAAGACTTTCACAGTAATATTTCTATGCATATGGGCAATACTTACACCAAATTTTATTTGGTGATTTTCGGGAGGGGACCTTGTATTGTTCCTCTGAAAGAATTCTATTGACATAAGATTTTAATTTGTAAAATTTTGTGAAGATATCGACATTGTGGCGGAAGTTATTAACAAAAAACCCATTTTCCGAGAATATGTACTTTTGTATGGGAGGTATATGAAATTGTGGACCGATTCTGGCAGTTTTCAGCAGGAATCAAGATCTTGTGCAGAAACGAATGTATGGTGATTTCCATGGAATTATCTTGCATAGTTTTCGAGAAAACTACATCAGAATGTGTAAAAAAAGCTTATTTTTTTCCGAGGTTGTTTTAAATTTTGATTCTTAACTTTTACCGGTGTGAACCGATTTTGCCCATTTGCAATACCAAACAACTTAGTAAAATGAAGAACATTTTGCGTGAATTTGGTTAAGCTCTATTGCTTCGTTTTATCGTGAGCGTGTTTTACACAGACAGACGGACATAGCTAATTCGACTCAGAATTTGATAAGGACCCAGAATATATATACTTTGTTGGGTCTCAGATGAATATTTCTTGGTGTTACACACGGAATGACAAAGTTATATATACCCTCTATCACCACTGATGGTGGTGGAGGGTATAAAAATTAAAAATTTTCTTTTAAAAATTAATCTTTGATTTAAATTAAATATAAAATTAAAAAAATTTCACCTTCAAGATCAAAATCGCAAAAAAGATCTTACAAAATATTAAATTTTTTACGTGTTACAAAAATATTTCAAGTGCTTCTTTAAATTATACGTATACGTAATATTTGTAATATCAACAAATCATTAACACGTATACGTATAGGGGTCGTTAATAAAAGCAGTGCAATTTCACAATGTAAAACTTTCCAGTTGAAATGAAATAATGAACCAAGTAAATATATCTTTAAGTAATGTATTTTATTTCAAGTGTCAAAATATTAATTTGATACAATTACTATTTGTATGATATGATTATGTATTAAAAATTGAATAATATCCCAGTCATTACCATGTAAGGGGTTAAAATGTAAAATTTTGCTTACACAATAGCATTTTGAGTCATTATTTTAACACGGTGATGTCATTGGAGTCAAGTACTTACCACGAACGATTACAAGTAATTAGAAAAAGTAGTCATTGTAAATCGCATGAAAAAACGTATACAGCTTCTATATCTTTACTGGCAAGATGACTAATGAACAAGTTAGAGTGCTATATTCGGCTGAGCCGAATCTTAAATACCCTCCACCAGCTACTTTTATATTAATACTTTTCTAATTGATCAAATATTTGTAGAAATAAGTTTCTCATGTCTTAAATAGCCAAATCCCAGCTTAAAACTATTACAATTCCAAGATTTATTGAACATTACAAACGCAATTTTCTTTATATTTTTATAGCGCTTAGCGATATTTAGTAATTTGCATGTATGCATGTGTGTGAAAAATTAAAGGATTTTCAAAATATATATATAATCAACACAAATTGATAATGCAACTAGTTAAATACGGTTAAAGTGCTTTCAGCGGCAGGACCTAGATTCTTTAAGCTAAATTTCTGTACATAAAAGCTATATTTCAGTAAAATTTTGTATCTATATCGTAATTTAGTAATAAGTAATGTGTGTTTAAGTGATTTTCGGAAGGGAACCTTGTATGGGACCGACCGCACCCATGCTATGAACCGATCGTGAAAAATCTTGAAATAGAATTTTTGTATACAAAACTAATATCTGTGGCAAATTTTGTATCAATAGCTTTATTTGGTAATGAGTAATGTGCGTTTAAGAGATTTTCGTAAAAGGACCTTGTATGGGAGCTATGACGAATTATGTATATGAAGACAAAAATTTCAAAATTCTGTATCTATATCATTATTTGGTAATGAATATTGAGCATTTAACTGATTTTCTGGAGGGGACCTAGTATGAGAGCTATGACCAAATATGGACCGATCGTAAAACAATTTTATAGTGTAATTTATGTGTATAAGAGCAATAATTTTGCTAAATGTATGGATATCAATATTTGGTAATGAATTATGTGCGTTTAAGTGATTTTTGGGAGGGAACCTTGTATGGGAGCTATGACCAGTTAAGGACCGATCGGAAAAAAATGTCTCAGTAATATTTCAGTGCATATAAGCAATACTTGTTCCAAACTTTATATGGATATCTTAATTTAGTAATGAGTTATGTACGTTTAAGTGATTTTCGGGAGGGGACCTTGTATGGGAGCTATGACCAATTATGGACCGATCGGATAAAAATGTCACAGTAATATTTCTGTGCATATGTGCAATACTTGTACCAAACTTTATATGGATATCCTTCTTTAGTAATGAGTTATGTGCGTTTAAGTGATTTTCGGGAGGTGAACTTGTATGGGAGCTATGACCAATTATGGACCGATCGGAAAAAAATGTCACAGTAATTATGGACCGATCGGAAAAAACTTTCTTGGTAATATTTCTATTCATATGGGCAATTTTTATACCAAATTTTATATGGATATCTTAATTTAGTAATGAGTTATGCGCGTTTAAGTGATTTTCGGGAGGGGACCTTGTATGGGAGCTATGACCAATTATGGACCGATCGGAAAAAAAATTCACAGTAATATTTCTATGCATATGGGCAACACTTATACCAAATTTTATATGGATATCTTAATTTAGTAATGAGTTATGCGCGTTTAAGTGATTTTCGAGAGGGGACCTTGTATGGGAGCTATGACCAATTATGGACCGATCGGAAAGAAATTTCACAGTAATATTTCTATGTATATGGGCAATACTCACGCCAAATTTTATATGGATATCTTAATTTAGTAATGAGTTATGCGCGTTTAAGTGATTTTCGGGAGGGGACCTTGTATGGGAGCTATGACCAATTATGGACCGATCGGAAAAAAATTCACAGTAATATTTCTATGCATATGGGCAATACTTATACCAAATTTTATATGGATATCTTAATTTAGTAATGAGTTATGCGCGTTTAAGTGATTTTCGGGAGGGGACCTTGTATGGGACCTATGTCCAATTATGGACCGTTCCAGAAAATTTTTTCTCTGAATGAATTCTATTGACATAAGATTTCAATTTGTAAAATTTTGTGAAAATATCAACGTTCTGACGGAAGTTATTAACAAAAAACCCATTTTCCGGGAATATGTACTTTTGTATGGGAGGTATATGAAATTGTGGACTGATTCTGGCAATTTTCAGCAGGGATCAAGATCTTGTGCAGAAACGAATGTAAGGTGATTTTCATGGAATTATCTTGCATAGTTTTCGAGAAAATTACATCAGAATGTGTAAAAAATGCTTATTTTTTTCGAGGTTGTTTTAAATTTTGATTCATAACTTTTCCCGGTGTGAACCGATTTTGCCCATTTTCAATACCAAACAACTTAGGAAAATGAAGAACATTTTGGGTGAATTTGGTTAAACTCTATTGCTTCGTTTTATCGTGAGCGTGTTTTACACAGACAGACGGACAGACGGACAGACGGACATAGCTAAATCGACTCAGAATTTGATAAGGACCCAGAATATATACACTTTGTTGGGTCTCAGATGAATATTTCTTGGTGTTACACACGGAATGACAAAGTTATATATACCCTCTATCACCACTGATGGTGGTGGAGGGTATAATTAGGAAGTATTTATATAACACATTATTAGTAAGACCATATTAGACTACTTCTATGTAATCCAGACGACATGTAGTAGTCATTGAAAAGTATGTTTTTAGGTAAGTAATTACATTTAAAAGCCATTACCTAGTTTTTGCTGGGTAAGTATGAAATAATGTATTGGAAAAATTTTAGCCACATATAATTTATATATTCAAAGTAATGTACATATTATGTATATTTCTTGAAAAAAATTATTTTACATTTAAGAAATTGTGAAATTGTTCGTGCATGATGATTGTTGGCAATCAATATACAAGTATAGAACGTCATATACAATATGCATGTAAGTTATAGGATTTTTCAAAAAAGTATATTTTCGGTTAAGAATTTCTATTAATGTCACGATTTTCAATTGCGAAAACAAATAACTTTTTGGGAAAAAATTTGATCAATGAAATTAAAATTATGTAGAATATAGTAATGGGTCGTAAGACTCTATACAGAGACAACTCGTCATTAACACATTCATATTGTTTCACATTTGCAGAATTAAGAAAATAATAAAATTTAACAAGTGAGAATCTCGTATACCCACCATTAAACCACATGCCGTAAGAGGTATGCTCCTCTATAAACATCAGGGTGATGTTACTCATCAAATTAACTAAAGACGACCTTATATGAGAGGTAAGGGACCTTATATGAGAGGTAGGACATCTTATATGGGGGGTAGGGTCAATTATGGACCATCCACATAAAATTTGCCTTGTAGTTGTGCCTTGCATGTAACTTATGTGTGTCAAATTTCATCGCTATTTGTTTTAAGCCAGTAATGAGCGTTATAGTCATTTTCTGAAGGGGACCTTATATGGGGGTAGGGTAAATTTTGGCTCACATGAAACTTATTTATGCCGAATTTCATCGCTATACCTACTCGTACTTTTAAAGCAGATACTTATGCCGTTAAAGCTGTTTTTTGGGGGTCCAATATATTGCCCATTCTCAATACCAAACAAAGAGAATAGAGAATATTTGTGGAAAATTTCAACCCTTTAGCTTATGCCCTTCGGATTGTATCGTGTTTTCAACAGACAGACGGACAGACGGACATGGATAGATCGTCATAGAATTTAATAAGGAACCGGAATATATATATATATATATACTTTTGTAGGTCTATAACCAATATTTCGATGTGTTACAAACGGAATGACAAAATCAATATAACCCCCATCTTGCTTGTCATTCCGTTTTTATACCCTCCACCACCATCAGTGGTGATAGAGGGTATATATAACTTTGTCATTCCGTGTGTAACACCAAGAAATATTCATCTGAGACCCAACAAAGTATATATATTCTGGGTCCTTATGAAATTCTGAGTCGATTTAGCTATGTCCGTCTGTCCGTCCGTCCGTCTGTCTGTCTGTCTGTCTGTCTGTCTGTCTGTCTGTCTGTCTGTGTAAAACACGCTCACGTTAAAACGAAGCAATATAATTTAACCAAATTCACCCAAAATATTCATTATTATCCGGTACAGTTTGGTATTGAAAATGAGCAAAATCGGTTCACATCGGGAAAAGTTATGAATCAAAATTTAAAACAACCTCGAAAAAAATAAGCATTTTTTACACATTCTAATGTAATTTTCTCCAAAACTATGCAAGATAATTCCATGAAAATCACCATACATTCGTTTCTACACAAGATCTTGATCCCGGAAAATGGGTTTTTCGTTAATAACTTCCATCACAATGTCGATATCTTCACAAAATTTTACAAATTAAAATTTTATGCCAATTGAATTCTTTCAGAGAAAAATTTTCTGGATCGGTCCATAATTGGACATAGCTCCCATACAAGGTCCCCTCCCGAAAATCACTTAAACGCGCATAACTCATTACTAAATTAAGATATCCATATAAAATTTGGTATAAGTATTGCCCATATACATAGAAATATTACTGTGAAAATTTTTTCCGATCGGTTCAAAATTGGTCATAGCTCCCATACAAGGTCCCCTCCCGAAAATCACTTAAACGCGCATAACTCATTACTAAATTAAGATATCCACACAAAATTTGGTATAAGTATTGCCCATATGCATAGAAATATTACTGTGAAAGTTTTTTCCGATCGGTCCATAATTGGTCATAGTTCCCATACAAGGTCCCCTCCCGAAAATCACTTAAACGCGCATAACTCATTACTAAATTAAGATATCCATATAAAATTTGGTATAAGTATTGCCCATATGCACAGAAATATTACTGTGAAAGTTTTTTCCGATCCCCTCCCGAAAATCACTTAAACGCGCTTAACTCATTACTAAATTAAGATATCCATATAAAATTTGGTATAAGTATTGCCCATATGCATAGAAATATTACTGTGAAAGTTTTTTCCGATCGGACCATAATTGGTCATAGCTCCCATACAAGGTCCCCTCCCGAAAATCACTTAAACGCGCATAAATCATTACTTAATTAAGATATCCATATAAAATTTGGTATAAAAATTGCCCACATGCATACAAATATTACTGTGAAAATTTTTTTGGATCGGTTCAAAATTGGTCATAGCTCCCATACGAGGTCCCCTCCCGAAAATCACTTAAACGCGCATAACTCATTACTGAATTAAGATATCCATACAAAATTTGGTATAAGTATTGACCATATGCATAAAAATATTACTGTGAAAGTTTTTTCCGATCGGTCCATAATTGGTCATAGCTCCCATACAAGGTCCCCTGCCGAAAATCACTTAAACGCGCATAAATCATTACTTAATTAAGATATCCATATAAAATTTGGTATAAAATTACCCATATACACAGAAATATTACTGTGAAAGTTTTTTCCGATCGGTCCATAATTTGTCATAGCTCCCATACAAGGTACCCTCACGAAAATCACTTAAACGCGCATAACTCATTACTACATTAGGATATCCATATAAAGTTTGGCAGAAATATTGCTCATATACAGAGAAATATTACTGTGAAATTTTTTTCCGATCGGTCCATAATTGGTCATAGCTCCCATACAAGTTCCCCTCCCGAAAATCACTTAAACGCTCATAACTCATTACTAACTATAAAGTTTGGCAGAAGTATTGCTCATATACAGAGAAATATTACTTTGAAATTGTTTTCCTATCGGTCCATAATTGATCATAGCTGCTAATAAGGTGCCTTTCAGAAAACACTTAAAGGCACATAACTCATTAGCAAATAGTGATACCCATAAAATATTTGGCATTAATACTATTTTTGTACACATAAATGTTATTTCAAATTTTTTTCACAATTAGTCCAACCTTGGTCATAGCTCCCATACAAGGTTCCCTCCCGAAAATCACTTAAACCCACATAATTCATTACCAAATATTGATATCCATACATTTAGCAAAATTATTGCTCTTATACACATAAATTACACTATAAAATTGTTTTACGATCGGTCCATATTTGGTCATAGCTCCCATACTAGGTCCCCTCCAGAAAATCACTTAAATGCACAATATTCATTACCTAATAATTATATAGATACAGAATTTTGAAATTTTGTCTTTATATATAATTCGTCATAGCTCTCATACAAGGTCCTTTTACGAAAATCTCTTAAACGCACATTACTCATTACCAAATAAAGCTATTGATACAAAATTTGCAAAAATATTAGTTTTGTATACAAAAATTCTATTTCAAGATTTCTCACGATCATAACATGGGTGCGGTCGGTCCCATACAAGGTTCCCTTCCGAAAATCACTTAAACACACATTACTTATTACTAAATTACGATATAGATACAAAATTTTACTGAAATATAGCTTTTATGTACAAAAATTTAACCGTATTTAACTAGTTGCATTATCAATTTGTGTAGATTATATATATGTATTTTGAAAATCCTTTAATTTTTCATACATATACATACATGCAAATTACTAAATATCGCTAAGCGCTACAAAAATATAAAGAAAATTGCGTTTGTAATGTTCAATAAATCTTGGAATTGTAATAGATTTAAGCTGTTTAAATCTTGGGATTTTTCAATTTAAGACATGAGATAACTTATTTCTACAAATATTTGACCAATTAGAAAAGTCTTAATATAAAAGTAGCTGGTGGAGGGTATTTAAGATTCGGCTCAGCCGAATTTAGCACTCTAACTTGTTAATTCCTACAATATAATTTTTCGACCCTATATATATTCTGAATTCTTATAGATAGCGGAATCGATTAAGATTTCAGATATCTTTGGGATCTCAGTCTTCAATAATTCTATCTGACATACTTTTCATCAAATTGCGACCTGTAGCTATGTTTACAATGTTTACATGGACACACAGACGGAAAGACGGACAGACAGACAGACAGACGAACATAGCTTAATCGACTCAGAAAGTGATTTTGAGCCAATTGGTCTACTTTAAGGTGGGTGTAGGACCAATATTTTTGGGTGTTACAAACATCAGCACAAACGCATAATACCCTTCCCACTAAAGTGGTGTAGGGTATAAATACCGATAGGTATTTTACAAATTTTTATTTGTAATATGTTTTGTAATTTAGTAAATATTTATACATTTTTGTTCAAAAAAAGCTGAAAATAATTTAAAATTATTTATTACATTGCAATCAGACAGCAGTTTAATTAATTGCATAAATTTAATTTAAATTAATTAATTGCTTATTCATATAATATAGTACAGACAGTCGTACAGCCATTTTTGTCCTTTTTCTTCTTTCATAAATTTTTAATTAAATTATGACTTCTTATTAAATATTAACTTGATGCTGCAAGTATTTATGATGAATTTAATATATGTATAAGCATTTATTTAAAAAGGCCAACTTACTAGATTCAAGGTTATTTAACTTATAAGAAAATTAAAAAGGGTTGCTTTCTGTATAAATAATATATTTATTAAAACAAATTGTCATAAAACAAAGTCTATTATGATTCTGTTTATTTAGTAAATTAAAAAGAAAATGTTTTTATTAATAAGATATTTAAAAGCTATTATAAAATTACTAAGAAAATATTTATTTAGGTAAAAAAATTAAAAAAAAAAAACAAAATTTAAAGGAACAATTTAAGTGCCAACTGATTTTTTTAAATTAAAAACTTACATCTAACTTGATAAAAAGCGATGTTCGATAAAAACTGAAGCGATTATAGATTTTCTGCAATTTCTCCACTGAACGCGAATTTAAGCTACCACAGTCGATCTTATTGAATTGATCTTGAAAGAGTGTGTTATTACTTTTAGAATTTTGAGTTTTTATACAAAATCTGTATGTTCAGTGTATGAATGTGTTTAGCAGTTGTGTTTGTTGCTATGAGTTATTCTAAAAACATGACAATGAAAGTAAAGTGTCCTTTCGGTTGTAATGTATACTTGGCACATTTAAACAACAAATACTCATGTACATACAGAATAACATACATTTTAATTTTAACTCATTTCATATATAATTTTTTTTCGCCCTGCAGTTCGCAGTGATGTCTTAAATGTTACATATCGAAAGAGAGTTAAAGTAACTACTCTCCATGTTATCTAGAGACACTTAAGTCATATTTTACTTTTCGCTGGATTACAAAGAGTAGAGGAATTAGTTAGTTAGTTGCACAAAATATTGTCTAAATCGGATACTATGACCCCTCATTAAAACTGTTGTAATATGTTTAAGTCTACTAGAGTCACACAAAGATAGATAAGTACGTATTTATAATAAATGTAGGAGAATTCTATAAATGTTTACAAAAGAATGTGTGTAAATATGCGCAGCATAGTCCCGAACTAACTATTTAACCTACCACTTAGGGTTACACCTAGACACCGACTGCCCAGGTGACTAAATATTTTGACATGCTTGTCCCACGAGGAAGTCAATCGTCACCATATAGATTACGAAGAGTCAAACAAAAAGCTTAAAAAGGGGACACTAAAGTGACGATTATCTTTACCCTCGTTTATAAAGAGTACATTCGTGACAAAAGATGAATTAGAGCCAACCGGATGATTAGACGTTAGTGGAAATCGTTGTTTTTTTCGGATGCATTGACTCTTTGTTGAACGACTGGGTGTGAATGTTTAACTTAAAATGTGAGTGAGTACATATACATATGCATATGTATGGATAACTTTGTGATATTTAAATAAATTTTGTCAAAGTTATTATGCTTTGTATGAGCCAACAATAGGCTGCGTAAGTTCTTGTCGCTTTTTCATCTACTTAAAAAATCCTTTTGTTTTCACATTAGATAATTGTATTTAGACGTGCAATAATTTTAGTCATATTTGCTTAGGGCTATTTAAATTATTAAAATCATAGACAAACCCAGCAAAACTATTCAGTATAAATTAAGATAACGTACTTTACAATTTAAACATTTACATTTCACTTGAATGCAGTGAAGAGATTGGATGCACCTATCATAAAGTATTATAAAAGTAAGGAACCAAAAATCCAAATAAATTGAAAAGGAATAATTCACTACCTTTTGATAAATTATAGCAGTAAAATGCGAAATGATTTCAAATTCATTATTAACGTTTTTTCTTGGGTATTTACTTACTTTTGGGATTATAAAGCTGTTTGCAAATAACAAAAGCAAACATTGTTATAAAGTGGAAACCATAAAGCTTTATAATATTTAAACTTTAAACAATGTCCTTATATACCTTTTGTTAATATTCAATTTTATGTGTGTGTGTGTATGTTTGTACACATATTTTCCATTTTATTGCTTTAGCAAAAACAAAATAAGTTTATTATTTATTTTATAACATGCTGAGTAATAAAATTTAAAATCAATTTGCAACTAATTAAATTTTCAATTAAATAGCAAATAAAACAAAATGAGTTTTCAACAAACAATAAAAAAACATGTTAAAACATGTTGGACTGACTGCATGTTTGAACTCAGTCGAATGTATTTTAATAACATTTAGGTGTAAGAGGAATGTCATTGTCCAAGTGTGGAAAATTATGTTCGAATCAATAAAAACAAACAGAAAACTACTGTTTAATGATACATGTAATTTACGCGCATTTTAATAATTATAATTTACTTGTTAATATTAATATTTATTATTTGTTTATTGTAGTACAAGCTGTTATAAAGCACTGCAACCAGGACTAGTAGGGGAAAGGGTGAAAGGATATTTTATGGAATTTTCATTTTATATTTAAACAAATATTTGATATTAAATTTATTACAAAGATTTTAATAATTGAAATAGGAACAAATATAAATAGGATTCCGGTAAATTTTCACATGAAAAAAATATTTTTAAACCTAAAATCTAAAATCGAATGAATAATAATATGTGTTTAATTAAAGAAAGAGTGAAGATATGTGATCAATTAAATTTTAAAACAAACATTAACATTTGCTTTAAAATCTATCAAAAAAACGTGTCTGTCATTAGGAAATTATATAAAAATTTTACTCTCATCAAAATCAATTAAAATGTTAATTAATGTCTAAATACCAATAAACAACAATAGCTCAAGTAAGGTGGGTGGGAACTGATATAATAATTACAATTATAAACATATATATAAATAATCCTCTCTGATAAATATACACATCAGCACTCACAAAATTTATTTGCAAATTTAACAATCGCAGTATTTTTAAAACGTGTAAATTACCCAGGTACTTTATTTTACAAAATTGCTGTTGCTACGTGTTGTGCAAATGTTGTCAGTGTTGTAAAATGTTGTAATTCTGGTAGCAGCAGCATTTTATGTTACTACATAAATATTTTAAGAAATCTTTTATTTAAAGTTTAAAATCACTACACAATTGTAAAAGTATTTGCAGTACTATAAGTAGTAATGACAGACTGTGTATTACATGTTCACAATCTAACTAATGTAACATACATATGTATATACATACATATGCACAACAAGTTTACAGTTAAATACTTCACATTCCAATATTTGCTACTTCCCTCTATCTCTTTTCTTACTTCATTACACTGTTTTAGAGTTGACACTTTTAAGACGAAATCGTGGTTTTTATCCACAAACTGCAGGAATTACATTAAAACATAAAAGTACACATGTGTACAAATTTTATTGCGAGAGTATGTTTCCTTAAAGAAATGTCAGTAAAGTAAATTAAATTATTAACAAAAATTTATTTGTTGAAAAATGTAATATGTACATATTGTGAAAAATTAATCAAAAATTAAATTTTCTAGTTCAATTCTAGTTCAGTTCTACTTAAGTTCTAGTTAAGTTGTAGTTAAGTTCTAGTTAAGTTCAAGTTAAGTTCTAGTTCAGTTCTAGTTCAGTTCTAGTTCAGTTTTAGTTCAGTTCTAGTTCAGTTCTAGTTCACTTCTAGTTCACTTCTAGTTCACTTCTAGTTCAGTTCTAGTTCAGTTCTAGTTCAGTTCTAGTTCAGTTCTAGTTCAGTTCTAGTTCAGTTCTAGTTCAGTTCTAATTCAGTTCCAGTTCAGTTCAAAAACAAGAATAGTCTCGTTTATTGTAGCAGCTAATGCAACAATTGATTATTTAAAATACAAATAGCCAACATTATAATTGACTTTATTTTTACAACACATAAACAAATATCTTTAACACTGTGTGTGAAGTTGAAAATATGATCCCCAATGACAAATTTCAAATACAGTAGGGATTAGAAAATCAAATAAAACACTCTGCTATGTTCCTGTGGTTAACTTATATTGTTTGGTATTTGTGTTTCATAACAACATGAGTGAAAAATTATTTTACGCAGAATTAACTTGGGTTTTTATATTTTTTTGTTGAGGTTTTTGTATTATTTTTCCCTCACTTCATGATTCTGGGCCATTCTCAATTATGTTTGTTCAATTAACCTTTTGTTGGTGTGAATATTAGCAAATGCTACTTTAGCAGTATTTTTCATTATAGTTTCTATTAACAAAAATGGCCACTTTTCAGTAACTCAAATAAATGTTTGTGAATACACCGCAGTTAAAAACAAGTTAAGCGTTAAATAAAGGACTTTCGCGTAAATAAATACAAAATCCCAATAAACTGACCACAAGTTTTGCTTTCGTGTGTGTTTATTTACTACAAACATATTAAGCATGTACATATGTATATTTTGTTATTTTGGCTACTGGGTCGGCTGCTGGTTTTGTGTAAAATGCAAATAATTAACTTGTAGGAGCCACAACACATGCAAAAATTTACTATAATGTATACTATATATATTTACAATATTCACCACATGCACGCACAGGCGGATTTTCTGCCTCTAATAAAGAATGAATAGTCACGAAAATTAACATTTGGTTGGTAAAGCTTAAATATAAATCTATAAATTTTAATACAATATACATTTATATATTAAATATTCTTTTTATAGTTTTGCTCAGCAAAATGTCAAAAAATTGTTGTGATCAAGTTTAGAAGTTTAGCCCACTTCACAATTTTGACATATCATATTACTTTTGTGCCGTGTAAATCGAGTTTTAATAACGTTAAAAGCAGCAATTCTTAGATCTATCTTTAAATATATAAATATTAGATCGGTATTTAAGTCATTGATTAAATTTTTTAAATTAAATCGTAAGTCTTGTTCAGCCCGATTTAAATTCTGTATTTAAACAAAAAGTCTTTTAAAATTACTACTACTACTTATAAAATATTTTACCACACTGATACCCTCAAATAAACTCAATTTATTGTGTTGGTTCGTTAACATGAAGTATGTGTATTCATACACAAAATATGTACATATCTAATATAACATGTGGCAAGGTATCTATATATTTTTGCATGTTGTCTATATATTTTTGCCTTATTCGGCATTTGAACGGACATAAATACTATATGCATAAGTACGCATGAGTGTGTACATATAAATTAATAATATGCTTTCACCCATTGTTCAGAGGTTAGAGATTTTACACTTGTTTTGTTTTGAAATTTGAGAAAGCAGAAACCCGAAAACACTTAAAATGAAAAAGGTACTGGCATTAGGCTTTGCTTTGTTATTTAAGCTTTCATTTTAGTTTTTCATATCATTAGTTAGCAATTCTTTCTTTTTTGTTAACACCTTCTTATGACAAGGGTTTAATTCGACAAACTATTTTCCATTTACACACTTCTACTTGTTTATTGCTCTCAACATATATACTCCAAAACCAAATTAACTGCTTACATGTTTAAACCATCAGACGGACACTTAGACAAAAGCACGGACCTTTGGACAACATTAATCTTCTAATGTTGGGTATAGCTGTATTTGATCTTAAGTTCGACATGACATGTTTTACCTTAATTTATGTAATGATGTGCAAAATTTACTACTTTCTTCAATGGCAACCTTAACTGATCTAGAACTGAACTAGAACTGAACTAGAACTGAACTAGAACTGAACTAGAACTGAACTAGAACTGAACTAGAACTGAACTAGAACTGAACTAGAACTGAACTAGAACTGAACTAGAACTGAACTAGAACTGAACTAGAACTGAACTAGAACTGAACTAGAACTGAACTAGAACTGAACTAGAACTGAACTAGAACTGAACTAGAACTGAACTAGAACTGAACTAGAACTGAACTAGAACTGAACTAGAACTGAACTAGAACTGAACTAGAACTGAACTAGAACTGAACTAGAACTGAACTAGAACTGAACTAGAACTGAACTAGAACTGAACTAGAACTGAACTAGAACTGAACTGAACTAGAACTGAACTAGAACTGAACTAGAACTGAACTAGAACTGAATTACAACTGAACTAGAACTTAACTAGAACTGAACTAGAACTGAACTAGAACTGAACTAGAACTGAACTAGAACTGAACTAGAACTGAACTAGAACTGAACTAGAACTGAACTAGAACTGAACCAGAACTGAACTAGAACTGAACTAGAATTGAACTAGAACTGAACTAGAACTGAACTAGAACTGAACTAGAACTGAACTAGAACTGAACTAGAACTGAACTAGAACTGAACTAGAACTGAACTAGAACTGAATTACAACTGAACTAGAACTTAACTAGAACTGAACTAGAACTGAACTAGAACTGAACTAGAACTGAACTAGAACTGAACTAGAACTGAACTAGAACTGAACTAGAACTGAACTAGAACTGAACTAGAACTGAACTAGAACTGAACTAGAACTGAACTAGAACTGAACTAGAACTGAACTAGAACTGAACTAGAACTGAACTAGAACTGAACTAGAACTGAACTAGAACTGAACTAGAACTGAACTAGAACTGAACTAGAACTGAACTAGAACTGAACTAGAACTGAACTAGAACTGAACTAGAACTGAACTAGAACTGAACTAGAACTGAACTAGAACTGAACTAGAACTGAACTAGAACTGAACTAGAACTGAACTAGAACTGAACTAGAACTGAACTAGAACTGAACTAGAACTGAACTAGAACTGAACTAGAACTGAACTAGAACTGAACTAGAACTGAACTAGAACTGAACTAGAACTGAACTAGAACTGAACTAGAACTGAACTAGAACTGAACTAGAACTGAACTAGAACTGAACTAGAACTGAACTAGAACTGAACTAGAACTGAACTAGAACTGAACTGAACTAGAACTGAACTAGAACTGAACTAGAACTGAACTAGAACTGAACTAGAACTGAACTAGAACTGAACTAGAACTGAACTAGAACTGAACTAGAACTGACTAGAACTGACTAGAACTGAACTAGAACTGAACTAGAACTGAACTAGAACTGAACTAGAACTGAACTAGAACTGAACTAGAACTGAACTAGAACTGAACTAGAACTGAAACTAGAACTGACTAGAACTGAACTAGAACTGAACTAGTAAACTGAACTAGAACTGAACTAGAACTGAACTAGAACTGAACTAGAAACTGAACTAGAACTGAACTAGAACTGAACTAGAACTGAACTAGAACGGAACTAGAAACTGAACTTTTTGTTTTTTGTATGAAAATAGTTTACAAAATATCAGTACTTGAAAATTGTTCGTAATAACCTAGTTTGTTATAAGCGAGTTTGACTGTAATTGGAGATATGAGCTTATTACAGACAGGTAAAAAGTTACAAAAAGACGCTTCATACAGCTAGCAATAGTACGGACCGCATGTCTACCACGAAAACAGTACTCGCACAGTATATATTTACGTTGATAAGTATGTGGCTAATTTTGAAAAGTTTGTGCTACTTAAAGTTTAAATTTAACCACTCTCTACTTTTGAATTTGGTTACTATAGAAACTTTAACGAGAAAATTTAATTACCGGCAATTTTGAGGTAATAACGTACCTTAATAACTCTTTAGTACATAATTAATATTAATTTAATTAGAACAGCTAAATAAAAATTACTAAGGTGTTGTAATAAATTAAATTAGAAAGACAATAAAATTTTGCTGTAGAAGACGAAAATTCATAATTGTTTAAAGCTAACGAAAATTTATTTGTATAAGTTCTCTGGGAACACAACTTAAATCGTAATTTCGACGAAAAACTGGCAACGAAAAATTTATCCAGCAGTGTCCTCTTAGTGAGCTCTTCATTTGTTTTAAAACCTTTATCTAATTTTGTGTAGTTGTACATTTAACCTGTTTATCTTATAAGAATAAATTTCTTCATAGTCTTCTTCCATCCCTTTTCTTCCTAATGCCATAATTCAGCTTAACCTCTTCCTTCTGTTACGATTATTTCACATCTACAATCAATATAAAATTATAACTTGTGCTGTCATTCATTCATTCATTCATTCATTCATTCATTCATTCATTTACCTTTACTACAACATGATTAATATTAATGCGTTGACATTGAGACAACATCTTTTCAATTATTGTTTTCTCTATCAAGTGGCTTAATAAGTGATAATAATTAATAACTTTATGTTATTCAACAACAATAAATTACTAATTTGTTAACAAATAAACTTTGCTAGTAAATTATAGATAAATAATAAATAAAGGTTAATTAATAAATCAAATAATTTTATTAAACATTATTATTCAAATAAATGATAATTGGTTTGTTTTCAATTGATTTAAGCCAGCAAAAATGTTTGTTTAGTCCTTGTGAACACAGTAAGAATATATAATTGTTAAAATGTATAAAATTACAATTTAAATTTAAATTGAAATTTATATATAATTCTATATAATGTACGAAAACATACATTGCGTATGATTAATATTATTTCTACGTTTTTATACCCTACACCACTTTAGTGGGGAGGGTATATTGGGTTTGTGCTGATGTTTGTAACGCACAATAATATTGGTCCTATACCCACCTTAAAGTATACCAATCGGCTCAGAATCATTTTCTGAGTCGATTTAGCTATGTCCGTCCGTCTGTCCGTCCGTCTGTCCGTCCGTCCGTCCATGTAAACCTTGTAATCAAACTACAGGTCGCAATTTTGAAGATAATTCAATGAAATTTGGTACATGATCTTCTATTATGCCAGGGACGAAGCCTATTGAAAATGGTTAAGATCGGTCCATTATTTCACCTAGCCCCCATACAACTGAACCCCCCAAAAGGGCTTGTAATCCTTGTAATCAAACTACAGGTCGCAATTTTGGAGATAATTCAATGAAATTTGGCACATGATCTTTTATGGCATCGTAGACGAAGCCTATTGAAAATGGTTAACATCGGTCCATTATTTCACCTAGCCCCCATACAACTGAACCCCTCGAATAGGGCTTTTAAAATTTGTAATCAAACTACAGGTCGCAATTTTGGAGATAATTCAATGAAATTTGGCACATGATCTTTTATGGTATCGTAGACGAAGCCTATTGAAAATGGTTAACATCGGTCCATTATTTCACCTAGCCCCCATACAACTGAACCCCCGAATAGGGCTTTTAAAACTTGTAATCAAACTACAGGTCGCAATTTTGGAGATAATTCAATGAAATTTGGCGCATGATCTTTTATGGTACCGTAGACGAAGCCTATTGAAAATGGTTACTATCGGTCCATTATTTCACCTAGCCCCCATACAACTGAAACCCCCGAATAGGGCTTTTAAAAGTTGTAATCAAACTACAGGTCGCAATTTTGGAGATAATTCAATGAAATTTTGCACATGATCTTTTATGGTACCGTAGACGAAGCCTACTGAAAATGGTTACCATCGGTCCATTATTTCACCTAGCCCCCATACAACTGAACCCCCGAATAAGGCTTTTAAAAGTTGTAATCAAACTACAGGTCGCAATTTTGGAGATAATTCAATGAAATTTGATCTTTTGGTACCGTAGATGAAGTCTGTTGAAAATGGTTTACATCGGTCCATTATTTCACCTAGCCCCCATACAACTGAACCCGCCGAATAGGGCTTTTAAGTTCATAATTATGTTTAATATACTCATATCTCGACAAAAAGCTGCAATAACCAAGTTGTATACAGGACTTGATGACACCCACGAATTCCATAATAATAGGTTCTCATATGACCCTAGCCCCTATGAAAAGCCCCCATCAAAATTTCACTTAAATGTCCACAATTTTATTCAACAATAAACGGCTTAAGTATGTATATCTAATGCAAGGTACAATTCAACTTAAATGCTTTATTATGGCAACTAAATCACATTATATTTTTGTCAAAGGTGTAGGGTATTATATAGTCGGCCTCGCCCGACTATAATTTCTTACTTGTTTTTGTTTTGTTTTTGCTAAAAACTTTCTTCAATCACATTTAAACTTATATCTTTACAGTTTTGAAACAAAATTGCCATGAATGCCTATAAAACTCAAACTTATCATAACAAGAGGCATTTAATAATTTTCTTTCTTAATAAAGAATTTATTGACCTTGTTGCTGAAAGTTATCGTAAAACTTTAACAAACTTTCGAAATAAATTCGAAAAATAAAACACAGCATTTAACTTTATTTTTTTTACAAGTTTCAAGGTAAGTTATTAATTTGTTTTTAAGTTTAAGCAAATATTTAATGAACATTTAATTTTGAAAAAATTTAATAGAAATTTATCATTGAATTAAAACAATTTCAGCTCAAATCTACTTCAATTTCTTCTGTTCTAGTTCAGTTATCCATATTTTTATTGATGTATGTATATTAAAACTATGAGCAAAATCAATGGAATTAAGTTTAGCAAAAAAGGCATTTAATAAAATAACTAATATTTTACATTATTGAGAAAATATTTGAAAACAATTTATATTTTTTTCTTTGAAGTATAAAAACTGAAATTTGTTTTATTAAATATAATGCTAAAAGCTTATAAGCTTATTTAAATATGACTTTTATTGAAAACAAATATTTAATAGAAACATTAAACATACGAAATAAACAGATTAACTTTTAATTCTACCTATTTAAGTAAACATTTCCAATTTATAGAGAAATAAAAAAACCCACAAAATTATACATAAAATAAATACCATTTTATATACATTTAAATAAGATTATTTAATTTCACCTTAAACCCTAGTTAATGTTAAAACAAATTACAAATAAATCAATATTAATCATAATGTCCCAAATTTATATGATTAGTTTAGAGGGTTTTTTATACCCACCTTCAAAAAAGAGTAAAACGTTTTTAACATTTCGTTTGTAACACATTGAAATATACGTCTAAGACCCATAAAAGTATATATATTCTGGGTCCTTATTAGATTCTAAGACGATCCATGTCCGTCCGTCTGTCCGTCTGTCTGTTGAAAACACGATAGAGTCCAAATGGAAGTAGCTAGTGAACTAAAATTTTGCATACTTTTAGTTGATGTAGTTTGTTTGGTATTGAAAATCGGTCCACAATTTCGCCTAGCCCCCATATAAGGCCCTATTCAGAAAATGACTTTATCGCTCATAACTGGCTAAGAGAAGCATCAATAGCGGTGAAATTCGGTAAAAACTTGTTTTATGGGAACCTAAATCTCTCTTTGTAAAATTCTATAAGGATCGGTCCACAATTGACCCTATCCCCCATATAAGGTCCCCTTCAGAAAATGACTTTAAAGCTCATAACTGTCTAAAAGAAACATCTATAGCGGTGAAATTCGACAGGAACATAATTTACAGGAACTTAAATCTATTCGTAAAATTGTATAAGGATCGGTCCATAATTGACCCTACACCCCATATAAGGTCCACTTCAGAAAAGTATTTTAATGCTCATATATGACCTTAAGAAGCATATATAGCAACAAAATTCGACATAAAAAAGTTTTATAGGAAGTAAAATCATTTTCTTAAATTGTATGGGGATGGGACCTACCCCTCATATAAGGTCCCCCTTCAGAAAATGACTTTAACGCTCAATACTGACTCAAAAATTTGAGTACAGCGGTGATACTCTACATGAACAAGTTCTGTGCGAGCCAAAAGCTATCTATCAAATTTTATAAGGATCGGTCCTTATCCCCCATATAAGGTCCCCTTCAGAAAATGATTTTAACGCTCTTTATCAATCAGTCTATAATTGACCCCTCCCTCCATATAAGGTTCCCCTCAGAAAGCGACTGTAACACTCGTTACTGGCTGCAATGTTCAAATACGACTACAACGATTAAATTTCACATAAACAAGTTTTGTATGAACCCCTGTTGATGTCCCCATTAGAAAATAACTTTAACGTTCATCACTGGCTCAAAAATGCGACGTGTAGTTGAAATATTTTGCGAAAATAATATGAACTTAATAAAAAATACATATTGTTCGAAAAAACAATCCAGGATATAAAGGAGCATTATTAATAACCGTAGCAATGACAATGTAGGAAGCAGTGGTAGTAGCAATAACAATAACAACAACTAAGTGTTACAGTTATTCAATTTCCTTTGTGCCAATTTAATGATAATGTTAGTAGACCAATATAAATTGTATGTATGACTTTACACGCAAAGATAAATATAGCCGACATACAATCATGTAGTCATAGTAGCAAAGTCCCTGTAAAAACAGGAACACAAAAGGTCTATGTCTACTAGGGTGGTCGACTCGATTTTTCAACCGGTGTTAAAACCGGTTTTTTCTGCTTTACCAGTGTCGGTTTTTTCTTAATGCTGATTTTTCGAATATCGAATAACCCGGTTTTTTTCACTTTTTAAAAACCGGTTTCGAATACATTTAATTGCTTTGTATACGAAGATTATTTAAATGAAATTTTTAAGTAAATCATAATACAGCCCGTCTAAATTTTAAAAATATTCGAGTCGAGGAACTAGCGTATATTTTTCTAAAGCTCCTTTGGTTAAACTTTTTTGATTTTCCTAATTAATTAAAAAAAATTATTTGTAAAATTGATAACTGTTTGATAAAATTTTATCAATCTTAAGATTATATTCCAATTACAATAATTCATTTACGGCTGAAATTTTATGGAAGTGTTGGAATGCCTATGCAAATTTTCTAAACAGGGCTTTTATAATAAGGATTATTATATGGGATTACATAGTACCTTATGTTTAACAGAAGTGTCCCACTTTTTTCCTAATTTTTTTTTTATATTAAAGAAATAATGTAAATCAGACGACTAGATCTAAAGTTATAATCTTTTAAACTGTTAAAAATCATTTCGGGCCATGTTTTATTAATCAAATTTAAACATAAACATTAATTTTTTCAAATTAAAATATATTTTTTTATTTATAATGAAAAACCGGTTAACCGGTTTTTTCTGAATTTGAAAAATATCAACCGGTTTTTTTTAAATGTCTACTATTCGAAAACCGGTTTTTGGAAAATGTCGAATAATCGATCACCCTAATGTCTACATGTACGGTTTCTCTAGCTTCATTCTCCTTTCCTTTTATTCATACACATTTGAATGACTTGTTTATATTAATTTAACTATTTGTTTTTCTCATATATCTGCGAAATACTTAATATATATTATTTATTCATTCGTGCTTGTTTATCCCAGTGCTATTAAATTACAAAAATATATTGTTACAAAAAAATATTTATCTCAGCTTTCTTTGTTTATTTATTTTCATTTTTAATAATATTTTTAAAATATTTGTTGTTGCATTAGTTTCAAAAAATTGTGTTTATAAGTAAAGTAAGTAAGTAAATTTACGACGTTCAAGCATTTTCAGCGGGGCACTTTGTAAGAGGGCTAGGGTTAAATAAGGGCCGCTCATTACGAAACTTTGCAGTATCATTTATCTATATATATAAAAATGAATGTGTGTTTGTTTGTATGTATGTACCAAACGGCTGAACCGATTTTGTTGAAATGTTTACAGCGTATTCCTGTATGTCTGAAAGAGGTTATAGGCTGCTTTTTATTTTGAAATTTTAAGTGAGCGAGGAGCCACGCCCATATTAAGAAAATATTAAATCCGTTTATTTGAGATAATATAACAGTTAGAGTCCTCAAATTTTATCGGAGCCACTTTTGTGTCGATATGATTATTTAGGACAAAAAGTAGGCGGACTATCATTAGGGGGAGTGGCACCTCCCATATAAATTAAATACAAAAATTCGTTTATCTTGGAAAATATTACAGTTAGAATCTTAAAACTGTGCACAAATAGCTTTAACATCCATGTAAACATTTTAGGCAATAAATTGGCTTACTTCCCATGAGGGGAGCGGCACCTTCCATATTAATTAGATACAAAAATTAGTTTATCTGGGAAACTAATAGAACTAAATTCTTAAAATTTTGCACGAAGAACTTTAATATTCATCTAATTATTTTGGAGGAAAAAGAGCGAACTTTCATCTGAGGGGCTTGGAGCCCCCATAGGAATTAAATAGAAAAATTCGTATATCTGGGAAACTAATAGAACTAGAATCTTCAAATTTTGCACAAATTACTTTAAAAGTGTGCACAAATAGCTTTAACATCCATGAAAACATTTTAGGCAATAAATTGGCTTACTTCCCATGAGGGGAGCGGCACCTTCCATATTAATTAGATACAAAAATTAGTTTATCTGGGAAACTAATAGAACTAAATTCTTAAAATTTTGCACGAAGAACTTTAATATTCATCTAATTATTTTGGAGGAAAAAGAGCGAACTTTCATCTGAGGGGCTTGGAGCCCCCATAGGAATTAAATAGAAAAATTCGTATATCTGGGAAACTAATAGAACTAGAATCTTCAAATTTTGCACAAATTACTTTAATATTCATCTGAACATTTTGAAAGAAAAGGGGCGGACCAATTTAGGTCCGGTTTTATGGGGTGAAATAATGGACCAATATTCACCAAAATTTATATGGTTCATCCTTGGGTAGTAAAAGTAATACATGTTCCAAATTTCATACTATTATCTTTAAAGTTGCGACCTGTAGTTTGATTACAAGATTTAAACAGACAGACAACAGACAGACAGACAGACAGACAGACAGACAGACAGACAGACGGACAGACGACGGACGGACATGACTTAACGATTCTGAGCCTATTGGTATACTTAAAGGTGAATATAGGACCATTAATTCTATGCGTTACAAACATCAGCACAAATCCAATATATCCTCCCCACTAAAGTGGTGTAGGGCCGAAATTTACTTGAGTTTTCGCTCACTTTTTTTTTTTTGTTTGAAAACCCAAAATTTGTTTTTGAATATTTATAATGCTTGTTGTCTGCGCAGTGCATTGAAGGTCATGGTAATGAAATTAAATTTTTTCTAATCTTCAGTATTTTTAGAGGCAGTATAAAAATTGATATATACAACAACTTCTTGCTATGGAAACTAATAATATTTATTCACTATTGCGAAATTACTTTATTAATTTGTATAAATAAGGTATGTTTCCCTTGGCAGTTTCTTCATAATTCGTGATAAATTTTTCACAAATTTTTATGCCAAAGTATTAAATCGTTTAAAGGTATTTAATATAATAGTTGGCATAATTTCCTCCTTAAAATTTAAGGTTTATTTTAAATATATATTTTTTAAATGTAATCCAATATATTAAAATTACAGAACAAACCAAATTTACAAGAATTTTTAAATCTATAATATAATTAAATTAAACCTTAACATGTTAAGCAATTTTAAAAGTACAAAACATTCTGGTTTTTGGTTCACTCAACATAAATATCTTCCGGGTAAATAATAAAAAAAAAACGACAAACTAAAGAAATGTTAATGTCTTAATAATCTTCAAAACCTAACAACTCATTATTTTGGCCACAATTTAATGATGATGAAAACATCAACATCATCCGTCACATCATAAATTCCCTTTTACTCCATTTCAACACATAAACTTAAACTCTCGTCTCCTCAAGGATATGAGTGGTCATGTAATCTAGAGGGACTCTACCAGTCAAATACTGTAAGTACGACACATAACCAAATGACAGCATGACCCCTATTAAATAAGGCCACAAAAATGTCTTTACCCAACACATAAACTTAAATCCTAATTTTTCTGTTGTTGGTGTTGTAATTCTCACTCTAACTAAAAAAACAAACATTAACGCACCTTAAAAACATTTTTGTTTTTGTTATACCCACCATCAAAAAAGATGGGGGGTATATTGTTTTTGTCATTCCGTTTGTAACACATTGAAATATTCGTCTAAGACCCATAAAAGTATATATATTCTGGGTCCTTATAAGATTCTAAGACGATCTAGCCATGTCCGTCCGTCTGTCCGTCTGTCCGTCTGTCTGTCTGTCTGTCTGTCTGTCTGTCTGTCTGTTGAAAACACGATAGAGTCCAAATGGAAGCAGCTAGCGAGCTGAAATTTTGCACAGATACTTCTAGTTGCTGCAGTTTGTTTGGTATTGAAAATGGGCAATATCGGTCCACAATTTCGCCTAGCCCCCATATAAGGCCCCCTTCAGAAAATGACTTTATCGCTCATAACTTGCTAAGGGAAGAACCTATAGCGGTGAAATTTGGCACAAATATGTCTTATGGGAACCTAAATCTCTTCGTAGAATTTTATAAGGATCGGTCCATAATTGACCCTACCCCCCATATAAATTCCCCTTCAGAAAATGACTTTATCGCCCATAACTGCCTAAGAAAAGCATCAATAGCGGTGAAATTCGGCACAAACATGTTTTATGGGAACATAAAACTCTTTTTAAAATTTTATAAGGATAGGCTCATAATTGACCCTACCCCCCATATAAAGTCCCCTTCAGAAAATGACTTTATCGCCCATAACTTGCTAAGAGAAGCATCAATAGCGGTGAAATTCGGCACAAACATGTTTTATAGGAACATAAATCTTTCCGTGGAATTTAATAAGGATAGGCCCATAATTGACCCTACCCCCCATATAAAGTCCCCTTCAGAAATGACTTTATCGCCCATAACTGGCTAAGATAAGCATCAATAGCGGTGAAATTCGGCACAAACATGTTCTTTGGGAACATAAATCTCTTTGTAAAATTTTATAAGGATAGGCCCATAATTGACCCTACCCCCCATATAAAGTCTCCTTCAGAAAATGACTTTATCGCCCATAACTGGCTAAGAGAAGCATCAATAGCAGTGAAATTCGGCACAAACATGTTTTATGGGAACATAAATCTCTTCATATAATTTTATAAGGATCGGTCCATAATTGACCCTACCCCCCCATATAAAGTCCCCTTCAGAAAATGACTACCCTATAAGGTCCCCTTCGGAAAATTACTTTAACGCTCATTACTGACTCAAAAATGCTATTACAGCAGTGAAATTCTACGTAAACAAGTTTTGTACTAGCCAAAAACTATTTATCACATTTTATGGGGATCGGTCTATAACTGACCCCACCCTCCATATAAGGTCCCCCTCAGATAGTGACTGTAACGCTCGTTACTGGCTGTAACGCTCAAATGCGACTACAGCGATGAAATTTCACATAAACAAGTTTTGTATGAGGTTATGGTTATAAATATTGGATCAAACAAAATTAATATTTTTAATTCGGAAGAGCACGTTCCATGCTTAAGCCTTTATAAATTTCCCTCTTCCAAATATTTCCCTGATGTTCATAATAATATCGACATATGATTCAACATAGATCGATAATATCAAAGTTTATTTATAAGGATGATTTGATGGTGGGTATATAAGATTCGGCATGGCCGAATATAACACTCTTACTTGTTTTTTCTACATTTTGTATTTTGTATATTTTTGCCTTAAATAACAAGCTCAAACATGAAAAGGGTCATATTTACAACTTTTTTACTTGTTGTTTTATATAGTTTGTTATTCTTGTTTTGGTACAAATATTGTATTAAAAAGGTCCGTCAATCTGTTTAATTTTGGTAGTAGTTAGTTCGATATTTATATATAAGGAGGAGATCTATTCAAGCAAATTATATATTATTAAGTTGTTTTGTTTTTTCGAGTATTTAAAATTGAAAAGAAGAAGGTAAATTAACCAAATTGCAAACTAACAGCATTTCAAAATATTACTTGAAATGTTATTTGAGATTTATAACCATTAATGAAGAAATGTTGAGGGATTTCTTTCAATGAACATTATAATTACCAAAGGATACTAATAAAATGGTGAAACCACATATAATTTTTTTTTTTTACTAAACTCAAATTTTTCTTAAAGTTATTAGCAAGAAAGTCTACATAATTAATACACAAAAAAATTTTATTTAATAAAGAGAAATTAATCAAATGCTCAAGTACGTAATCAAAACTCCTGTCAATATTATTTTCATGATAATAATTCTTTGGCTTTCTTTCTATTTATAGAAAGTTTAATTAAAACAAAGTTAGTTAAAAACAGTTTTATTCTCTTGAATTAGAAATAATATGAAATGTATATGAAAAGAATTAAGTTGAAGTTAAATTATTTATATTGCCGCTGGCATGTATAATAAACATCCAAAACAATGCATGCATTCATGTACGTGAAATATGATTTCAAGGATTTGTGTTTCAAAAACAAAGAAAGAAGAAATGTAATTAATCTAATTATTATTTGAAATAAACTACTTCCTGATAAATTCTAAATTTTCGAAACTTGTTTTAATGAATAATTTTAGTTGAGTTTTAAATCTAAATGCGCGGTATGATTTTTCCATCATTGTTTCAATGACAAGTACATTTTTGGTTGTTCAAAATAGGATTCTATTACATATTGACTGTTTTAAACAAACCTTGAAGACATGTATGCAAAGAAAAACACAAAAAAGAAAATTATGAAATGATTTAGTAAATTTGATTTCTAACTTTTTGTTTTATTTTTATACCTACCATCAAAAAAGATGGGGGGTATATTGTTTTTGTCATTCCGTTTGTAACACATTGAAATATTCGTCTAAGACCCATAAAAATATATATATTCTGGGTCCTTATAAGATTCTAAGACGATCTAGCCATGTCCGTCCGTCTGTCCGTCTGTCCGTCTGTCTGTCTGTCTGTTGAAAACACGATAGAGTCCAAATGGAAGCAGATAGCGAGCTGAAATTTTGCACAGATACTTCTAGTTGATGCAGTTTGTTTGGTATTGAAAATGGGCAATATCGGTCCACAATTTCGCCTAGCCCCCATATAAGGCCCCCTTCAGAAAATGACTTTATCGCTCATAACTTGCTAAGGCAAGAACCAATAGCGGTGAAATTTGGCACAAATATGTTTTATGGGAACATAAATCTCTCTGTAAAATTTTATAAGGATTGGTCCATAATTGACCCTACCCCCCATATAAAGTCCCCTTCAAAAATAACTTTATAGCTCATAACTTGCTAAGGGAAGAACCAATAGCGGTGAAATTCGGCACAAACATGTTTCATGGGAACCTAAATCTCTTTTTTAAATTTTATAAGGATAGGCTCATAATTGACCCTACCCCCCATATAAAGTCCCCTTCAGAAAATGACTTTATCGCCCATAACTGGCTAAGAGAAGCATCAGTAGCGGTGAAATTCGGCACAAACATGTTCTATAGGAACATAAATCTCTCCGTGGAATTTTATAAGGATAGGCCCATAATTGACCCTACCCCCCATATAAAGTCCCCTTCAGAAATGACTTTATCGCCCATAACTGAATAAGAGAAGCATCAATAGCATTGAAATTCGGCACAAACATGTTCTATGGGAACATAAATCTCTTTGTAAAATTTTATAAATTTTATAAGGCCCATAATTGACCCTACCCCCCATATAAAGTCCCCTTCAGAAAATGACTTTATCGCCCATAACTGGCTAAGAGAAGCATCAATAGCGGTGAAATTCGGCACAAACATGTTTTATGGGAACATAAATCTCTTCATATAATTTTATAAGGATCGGTCCATAATTGACCCTACACCCCATATAAAGTCCCCTTCAGAAAATGACTTTATCGCCCATGACTGGCTAAGAAAAGCATCCATAGCGATGAAATTCGGCACAAACATGTTTTATAAGAATTTAAATCTCTTCGTAAAATTTTATAAGGATCGGTTCATAGTTGACCCTACCCCCAATACAAGGGCCCCTTCAGAAAATGACTTTAATGCTCATATCTGACTTTTAGAAACATATGTGCATATATATAGCAATAAAATTTGACATACAAAATTTTTATAGGAACTAAAATCATGTTCTTAAATTTTATGAGGGTGGGTCCATAATTGACCCTACCCCCCATATAAGGTCTCCTTCAGAAAATGACTTTAAGGCACAAACTAGTTTTGTGTGAGCCAAAAGTTCTTTATCAAATTTTATAAGGATCGGTCCTTAATTAGCCCTATCCCCCTTGTAAGGTCCCCTTCAGAAAATGACTTTAAAGCTCATTACTAGCTTAAAACTGCGAGTACTGAGTACGACATGAACAATTTTCGTATTAGCTACAATCTCTCACTAAATTTTATGAGGATCAGTCTGTAATTGACCATACCCCCCTATAAGGTCCCCTTCGGAAAATTACTTTAACGCTCATTACTGACTCAAAAATGCTATTACAGCAGTGAAATTCTACGTAAACAAGTTTTGTACTAGCCAAAAACTATTTATCGCATTTTATGGAGATCGGTCTATAACTGACCCCACCCTCCATATAATGTCCCCCTCAGATAGTGACTGTAACGCTCGTTACTGGCTGTAACGCTCAAATGCGACTACAGCGATGAAATTTCACATAAACAAGTTTTGTATGAGTTTATGGTTATAAATATTGGATCAAACAAAATTAATATTTTTAATTCGGAAGAGCACGGTCCATGCTTAAGCCTTTATTAAATTCCCTCTTCCAAATATTTCCCTGATGTTCATAATAATATCGACATATGATTCAACATAGATCGATAATATCAATGTTTATTTATAAGGATGATTTGATGGTGGATATATAAGATTCGGCATGGCCGAATATAACACTCTTACTTGTTTTAGTTTACTTTTTTTGATCATTAATTTCCATTTTCATTTGTTTTTGATTTTTTTTAATTATAAAATTATTTTTTTAAATTTTATTTGTTGTTTTCAACTGTTAACTTCCACCGTTAAGAAAAACAAACCCAATTTAATTTTGCGTTAATTAAAAAATTCTACAAAAAGCAAACATTAATCAAACAAAAAAATAAAACTTTTGATTACTTCATAATCAAAATATAAATATATGTATGTTAATAAGTAAAATATTAAATATACATATACACACATTATAATACTAATTACACCATTCTTTTACTCCATGCTTTTGGTACTTTTTGGTGTAATTAACATTTGTTTGCATTAAGTTTTAATGGAAGTTGTTGAATTCAATTAGGAGAAAAGGATTCTCAAAGAAAGTTTTAATCATTGATATTATAATATATTAATGTATGAGTTTTAATTATTTTATATGTATGTGAAAGTAATAAGTGTCATGCGTATAAGTTACATACAAGTATTATTGAATACAATTATTTCAGTACACGGCGTGTGATTAATGTTATAAACTTAATATATTTTTTTACAATACAACTGTATTTGTATTAAATCTCTTAGGAACTAAAGCAAGAAAGTCTTTAAATATCCATATGGCTAAACAAATAATTTTTATGATGGATTTTTAGAAAGTAAAATTAAACAATGACATTTTGCTCTCAATGAATTTTTACCATTTTTCTTAGCATAGTTGACTAACTATAGAAATTGCAAACAATCAAGCCCTAATATAGTCCCAAACGAAGTCCTAAATTAAGATCCGATGCCAAATTTTTATTTAAATCTTAATAATCTAACAGATTTGTGTTTAATTCAAATCCCGTGCTGTGAATATATAGAAATCCTTATTCATTTTAACGCCATTTTCTTGTCTTTATATGTATATGCAAATAAGTTCAAACATTTTACTACAATTGCAAATAGTAAATGCTATTTGCTGTCGCTTTCACAATCTTTTGTAGTTTTACTATAAAGAAATGTTTAAGTAAATAAGTAGTTTGACATTGAATTTAATATGTGTCGTAAGTTCATTATGTTCTCACTAATTACTATTGTAGTATTAATACACACACGTACGATTTAATACAATATTTAACTATACAAATCTAACTAAAGTTGAAGAAAACCAGCAGTTCGGGGTGAAGATACATAACTGTTCAGTATTATATAGAGTGAATTTTCTACAAGAAAGCCTATTATCTATTGACTCTGCAGTATATGCTCTAAAAGTACATAGTGTAGTAACACTTTCAAAAAAAAAAAAAAAAAAAAAAAAAAAAAACAAAAAAAAAAAGAAATGCATTGACTCCTTCGAAAAACTGCTGGGAAATATTATTTAAGCCTTCACTTTGCTACAATTATAAAGTACACAAAACCACTTATTTACTTTTTTCATTATAAGACATAATAGAAGTGTATACATACATAGACATACTCTCATACATATACACCTGGTCTTAAATATGTATTTGTATGGATGGTATTATTTGTAAACATAAGTTGTTAAATGAAAAGTGTAACATTAAACATTAAAAGAACTAAAATAAATTTACACAGCATCTTTTAAACAGTAAAAATATATAATGTGTATATTATCCAAATACTTATACAGGGTGCTTTATTAAGTACTTACTTTCTTTAAATTTAATTAAAACAATGATATTTTTTATTTGTTAGGAGGTTAAATCGATGCCACTTCAGGTCAAGTAAATTCAAAACATTTGCTTCATAAAACACTGTTTGTAATTATCTAAATACATTGTGGATTAAATATTTTTTGAAAAAAATTTTGATTTACATATGTTTAAACACGGTACGTATACTTTATTTATATTCAAGTGGGAATTAAATATCACTTATACGACCTTGATAATACCTAACAAACTTAATCGTTTTTGCGATAATCGTCTTTTAGTTGAAATCAACTTTATGAAGTACTTAATCTAGTATCCTTCTATCGGACATGCTATCGAGAAGTCTTATATTCGAAAGTCAAATCGGTCCATAAATATCGAAGATATGAGCAGTATTCGGATTTCTTCTATATTTTTGAATATATCTTATACTGTATACATATATATACAAAAATGTAGTGTAGGTGATATGTCTGTACACACACATAATCATAATACATACATATGGGGAATTTCATGTCAAGTGACCCAACTCAAAAAAATAGATTTTGACGAAATTTGCACTAAGGTTAGTACTATTGGATAGTAGGTCAGACACAAATTTTCAGCTCTAGCGGTCAAGAACTGCCGGACTTAGAGGGGGTCAAAGTTGGACATTTTGGTCATACAGGCTATTCTTTCCAATTTTTTTTTTAATTTTTTAAAAATTAAAAAAAAAAATAATAATTTTTTTTTTAATTTTTTTTTTTTTTAAAAAAAAATGAAAAGAAATGAAGAAAGAATGAAGAAATAGCTAACTGAACTTCTTTGGACAATTTTTGCTAGGATCAATAGGCGAAAAGTTACATTCATTTAAATAAAACCCTGTATAACCAAAATACTGAAAATTTGTGTCTGGTCTACTATGCCATAGTTGTAACCTTGGTGCAAATTTCATCCAAATAGGAAGACATTGATTTTTTAAAGTTGAGTTACTTGACACGAAGTTATTCCCCATATGTATTTATAGAGGCATGAGTATAGAGGTAATAATGTTAAACATGATAACATCATAAAAATGTTTTTACTAAAGTTTACAAAAAGGTACTTTTATGATGTTATCTACATGTTTATAGGACAAATATTGTAAACGTGTAGGTGTGCTTTTGTTAATGTTAGTGCGTAAAAGTGAAAGATGCTTAAACATAAACTAAATTTATAATTAATATTAAAAGTACAAGTAAGAGTGTATTTTAAAGAGTAATTAGAAATGATCCAACTAAAATAATATTCTTCACACACAGCAGCATGTGAAGGACATTATATATTTGGATAAATATGGATTTACCACTATCTAGTGATGTCTAACTTTAATTTCTTATACAATACTACTTTTCATTTCTCCCTGCAAACAGGTGCTAACTTAATTACAAAGTGCTTATGTGTATGTTAATGAAAGAGTTTCAATTTATATGTGTGCGTAAAGTAAACATCATAACTAGGCAATATTAGACGTCAACGTCAAACACATGTGTATTATCTTAATTCAGTGATGGAAAATAGAATTTCATAAGACAACAAAGCAGTAGATAAAGTAATGCACACATGTACAATGGACTGATACAACAACCCACTGCTACTCCACGCATTTTCAGTTTATAAGTGGTAGTGTGTTTGACACGAATTCGTAAAATATTTATTTAAGTATTTAACATAAAAAATGAATACTATATATTATTGCTCTTATATCTTATTTTACAGATTAGGATCAAAGCATACAATCTAGATTAAACTTACAATAGAAGGTCATCTGAAAAATTTATTTGAAATATGTTTAATACTTCGATATTCAAAAAGAACACTAAATCAATTTACAAATTGATTCATAGTGAATTGGTGCACTCTAAGAAAGCCTTACAATATAAGAATGTACTCTCCACTATAACAAATAAAAAATTTTAGTACTTTCAGTCTACCTATTATGTTGTACCTCACTGCATGGGTAATCATTATAAGCCGATCATACCAAAAACATTAATTATACCCACCATCAAAAAAGATGGGGGGTATATTGTTTTTGTCATTCCGTTTGTAACACATTGAAATATTCGTCTAAGACCCATAAAAGTATATATATTCTGGGTCCTTATAAGATTCTAAGACGATCTAGCCATGTCCGTCCGTCTGTCTGTCTGTCTGTTGAAAACACTATAGAGTCCAAATGGAAGCAGCTAGCGAGCTGAAATTTTGCACAGATACTTCTAGTTGATGCAGTTTGTTTGGTATTGAAAATGGGTAATATCGGTCCACAATTTCGCCTAGCCCCCATATAAGGCCCCCTTCAGAAAATGACTTTATCGCTCATAACTTGCTAAGGGAAGAACCAATAGCGGTGAAATTCGGCACAAACATGTTTTATAGGAACCTAAATCTCTTTTTAAAATTTTATAAGGATAGGCTCATAATTGACCCTACCCCCCATATAAAGTCCCCTTCAGAAAATGACTTTATCGCCCATAACTGCCTAAGAAAAGCATCAATAGCGGTGAAATTCGGCACAAACATGTTTTATGGGAACCTAAATCTCTTCGTAGAATTTTATAAGGATCGGTCCATAATTGACCCTACCCCCCATATAAAGTCCCCTTCAGAAAATGACTTTATCGCTCATAACTTGCTAAGGGAAGAACCAATAGCGGTGAAATTCGGCAGAAACATGTTTCATGGGAACCTAAATCTCTTTTTTAAATTTTATAAGGATAGGCTCATAATTGACCCTACCCCCCATATAAAGTCCCCTTCAGAAAATGACTTTATCGCCCATAACTGGCTAAGAGAAGCATCAGTAGCGATGAAATTCGGCACAAACATGTTCTATAGGAACATAAATCTCTCCGTGGAATTTTATAAGGATAGGCCCATAATTGACCCTACCCCCCATATAAAGTCCCCTTCAGAAATGACTTTATCGCCCATAACTGAATAAGAGAAGCATCAATAGCGGTGAAATTCGGCACAAACATGTTCTATGGGAACATAAATCTCTTTGTAAAATTTTATAAATTTTATAAGGCCCATAATTGACCCTACCCCCCATATAAAGTCCCCTTCAGAAAATGACTTTATCGCCCATAACTGGCTAAGAGAAGCATCAATAGCGGTGAAATTCGGCACAAACATGTTTTATGGGAACATAAATCTCTTCATATAATTTTATAAGGATCGGTCCATAATTGACCCTACCCCCCATATAAAGTCCCCTTCAGAAAATGACTTTATCGCCCATGACTGGCTAAGAAAAGCATCAATAGCGATGAAATTCGGCACAAACATGTTTTATAAGAATTTAAATCTCTTCGTAAAATTTTATAAGGATCGGTTCATAATTGACCCTACCCCCAATACAAGGGCCCCTTCAGAAAATTACTTTAATGCTCATATCTGACTTTTAGAAACATATGTGCATATATATAGCAATAAAATTCGACATAAAAAATTTTTATAGGAACTAAAATCATGTTCTTAAATTTTATGAGGGTGGGTCCATAATTGACCCTACCCCCCATATAAGGTCTCCTTCAGAAAATGACTTTAAGGCACAAACTAGTTTTGTGTGAGCCAAAAGTTCTTTATCAAATTTTATAAGGATCGGTCCTTAATTAGCCCTATCCCACTTGTAAGGTCCCCTTCAGAAAATGACTTTAAAGCTCATTACTAGCTTAAAACTGCGAGTACTGAGTACGACATGAACAATTTTCGTATTAGCTACAATCTCTCACTAAATTTTATGAGGATCAGTCTGTAATTGACCATACCCCCCTATAAGGTCCCCTTCGGAAAATTACTTTAACGCTCATTACTGACTCAAAAATGCTATTACAGCAGTGAAATTCTACGTAAACAAGTTTTGTACTAGCCAAAAACTATTTATCGCATTTTATGGAGATCGGTCTATAACTGACCCCACCCTCCATATAAGGTCCCCTCAGATAGTGACTGTAACGCTCGTTACTGGCTGTAACGCTCAAATGCGACTACAGCGATGAAATTTCACATAAACAAGTTTTGTATGAGTTTATGGTTATAAATATTGGATCAAACAAAATTAATATTTTTAATTCGGAAGAGCACGGTCCATGCTTAAGCCTTTATTAAATTCCCTCTTCCAAATATTTCCCTGATGTTCATAATAATATCGACATATGATTCAACATAGATCGATAATATCAATGTTTATTTATAAGGATGATTTGATGGTGGGTATATAAGATTCGGCATGGCCGAATATAACACTCTTACTTGTTTTGTTTGCAATAAATACCCATACAACTCCCACATTCAACATACAGCAGCACATATGCTTGAGTTACCTCTACACAAAATAGAAAATTCACTAGAGGCGTAAACTATTAGCAACCAGAACAGCTAAATTAACTGGCAATCTAAGGTGATAATTATAAAGATATATAAATCGTAAATTCGTATATTTAGTTCCAGGAAGTGTACATATGAATGTATAAATAGCAACAACTAGAAGAACTAAGATATGAAAAAAGAGGATTGAGTTCATTAAATTAATGAAAAAATTACGAAAATTTGAGAAAACAAAACTGTAAGTAAACAGAAATAAAATGTCATTAATTTACTTTGCTATGTTAAAGGCATAAAAAATTAAGTAGTTGAATGATTATGTTAAACAATATTAATTTTCAGTTAAACCAGTTACGTATACTTTATTTATATTTATGCAGAAATTAAATATCACTCATACGACCTGGTTAAACATACTTAAAATATAGTTGACTCCATTAGTTAATAAAAAAGCTTCGTTAAAAAAGTAACTTAATGGTAAATTAATCATGTCAGTCTATATTCAAACCAGTTTGTTTGTTTTGTTTGCCTTTTTTGTGTAATTTATACTTAATGGAAAAATAAATATGAAGAGTCCTTGATAAGAAATAAAAAAACATGTTGAGTTTATAAATTTCAAAGAAATTTTTAAATTGAAATTATAATTTGTATTTCTAACGGACAAGAAAAGGTTGTCAAAGAATCTGCAACTTTAAATTTATACAACAAATTTTATAAAAATGAAAAGAAAAGGAAACTAATATTAAAGGTCTTATTCATAAACTTTTATCAAAGGTTTATAAATCAAATGTTTATAAAAAAGTGAGGTAAACAACAGCCACCCCTAGCATAAGATTATGGAATAACGATGCTTCAAGTTACTCTGCAACAATTGGCTTCCCCGTTTTTATGCTGCGGTAACAAAAATTTTACAATATCATTTAAATAAGCCAGAAATAAATAAAAGATTACAGGTCTTATTGTACATAAATGTCGGAAGCGCCATGTTTTGCAAGAATAACATCAACAAAAAAAAAAAAATAACAAATCTATAGTAAAAGAAAAAATAGCAAAACTTCTGTGTTATTATTTTCACATTTAAATATAGAATTCAACTGAATGAATTCCTTTCAACAAATTCTAAAATTTGCCTTCTACAAATTGAACATGAATTATTCAAAATAAATTAAACGACTATTGACACTTTTACAGCTTTAAACTTTAGTCTATATAGTCTAGTCTATAGTCTAGTCTATAGTCTAGTCTATAGTCTAGTCTATAGTCTAGTCTATAGTCTAGTCTATAGTCTAGTCTATAGTCTAGTCTATAGTCTAGTCTATAGTCTAGTCTATAGTCTAGTCTATAGTCTAGTCTATAGTCTAGTCTATAGTCTAGTCTATAGTCTAGTCTATAGTCTAGTCTATAGTCTAGTCTATAGTCTAGTCTATAGTCTAGTCTATAGTCTAGTCTATAGTCTAGTCTATAGTCTAGTCTATAGTCTAGTCTATAGTCTAGTCTATAGTCTAGTCTATAGTCTAGTCTATAGTCTAGTCTATAGTCTAGTCTATAGTCTAGTCTATAGTCTAGTCTATAGTCTAGTCTATAGTCTAGTCTATAGTCTAGTCTATAGTCTAGTCTATAGTCTAGTCTATAGTCTAGTCTATAGTCTAGTCTATAGTCTAGTCTATAGTCTAGTCTATAGTCTAGTCTATAGTCTAGTCTATAGTCTAGTCTATAGTCTAGTCTATAGTCTAGTCTATAGTCTAGTCTATAGTCTAGTCTATAGTCTAGTCTATAGTCTAGTCTATAGTCTAGTCGATAGTCTAGTCTATAGTCTAGTCTATAGTCTAGTCTATAGTATAGTCTATAGTAGTCTATAGTCTAGTCTATAGTCTAGTCTATAGTCTAGTCTATAGTCTAGTCTATAGTCTAGTCTATAGTCTAGTCTATAGTCTAGTCTATAGTCTAGTCTATAGTCTAGTCTATAGTCTAGTCTATAGTCTAGTCTATAGTCTAGTCTATAGTCTAGTCTATAGTCTAGACTATAGTCTAGTCTATAGTCTAGTCTATAGTCTAGTCTATAGTCTAGTCTATAGTCTAGTCTATAGTCTAGTCTATAGTCTAGTCTATAGTCTAGTATATAGTCTAGTCTATAGTCTAGTCTATAGTATAGTCTATAGTCTAGTCTATAGTCTAGTCTATAGTCTAGTCTATAGTCTAGTCTATAGTCTAGTCTATAGTCTAGTCTATAGTCTAGTCTATAGTCTAGTCTATAGTCTAGTCTATAGTCTAGTCTATAGTCTAGTCTATAGTCTAGTCTATAGTCTAGTCTATAGTCTAGTCTATAGTCTAGACTATAGTCTAGACTATAGTCTAATCTATAGTGTAGTCTATAGTCTAGTCTATAGTCTAGTCTATAGTCTAGTCTATAGTCTAGTCTATAGTCTAGTCTATAGTCTAGTCTATAGTCTAGTCTATAGTCTAGTCTATAGTCTAGTCTATAGTCTAGTCTATAGCCTAGTCTATAGTCTAGTCCTATAGTCTAGTCTATAGTCTAGTCTATAGTCTAGTCTATAGTCTAGTCTATAGTCTAGTCTATAGTCTAGTCTATAGTCTAGTCTATAGTCTAGTCTAGTCTAGTCATGCTAGTCTATAGTCTAGTCTATAGTCTAGTCTATAGTCTAGTCTATCTTCTAGTCTAGTCTATAGTCTAGTCTATAGTTATTCCTAGTCTATAGTCTAGTCTATAGTCTAGTCTATAGTCTAGTCTATAGTCTAGTCTATAGTCTAGTCTATAGTCTAGTCCTATAGTCTAGTCTATAGTCTAGTCTATAGTCTAGTCTATAGTCTAGTCTATAGTCTAGTCTATAGTCTAGTCTATAGTCTAGTCTATAGTCTAGTCCATAGTCTAGTCTATAGTCTAGTCTAGTCTATAGTCTAGTTATAGTCTATAGTCTAAGTCTAGTCTAGTCTAGTCTAGTCTAGTCTATAGTCTAGTCTATAGTCTAGTCTATAGTCTAGTCTATAGTCTAGTCTAGTCTAGTCTAGTCTATAGTCTAGTCTATAGTCTAGTCTATAGTCTAGTCTATAGTCTAGTCTATAGTCTAGTCTATAGTCTAGTCTATAGTTCTATAGTCTAGTCTATAGTCTAGTCTATAGTCTAGTCTATAGTCTAGTCTATAGTCTAGTCTATAGTCTAGTCTATAGTCTAGTCTATAGTCTAGTCTATAGTCTAGTCTATAGTCTAGTCTATAGTCTAGTCTATAGTCTAGTCTATAGTCTAGTCTATAGTCTAGTCTATAGTCTAGTCTATAGTCTAGTCTATAGTCTAGTCTATAGTCTAGTCTAAGTCTAGTCTATAGTCTAGTCTATAGTCTAGTCTATAGTCTAGTCTATAGTCTAGTCTATAGTCTAGTCTAGTCTATAGTCTAGTCTATAGTCTAGTATAGTCTAGTCTAGTCTATAGTCAGTCTATAGTCTAGTCTATAGTCTAGTCTATAGTCTAGTCTATAGTCTAGTCTATAGTCTAGTCTATAGTCTAGTCTATAGGTCTAGTCTATAGTCTAGTCTATATTCTAGTCTATAGTCTAGTCTATAGTCTAGTCTATAGTCTAGTCTATAGTCTAGTCTATAGTCTAGTCTATAGTCTAGTCTATAGTCTAGTCTATAGTCTAGTCTATAGTCTAGTCTATAGTCTAGTCTATAGTCTAGTCTATAGTCCAGTATAGTCTATAGTCTAGTCTATAGTCTAGTCTATAGTCTAGTATAGTCTATAGTCTAGTCTATAGTCTAGTCTATAGTCTAGTATAGTCTATAGTCTAGTCTATAGTCTAGTCTATAGTCTAGTCTATAGTCTAGTCTATAGTCTAGTCTATAGTCTAGTCTATAGTCTAGTCTATAGTCTAGTCTATAGTCTAGTCTATATTCTAGTCTATAGTCTAGTCTATAGTCTAGTCTATAGTCTAGTCTATAGTCTAGTCTATAGTCTAGTCTATAGTCTAGTCTATAGTCTAGTCTATAGTCTAGTCTATAGTCTAGTCTATAGTCTAGTCTATAGTCTAGTCTATAGTCTAGTCTATAGTCTAGTCTATAGTCTAGTCTAGTCTAGTCTAGTCTATAGTCTAGTCTATAGTCTAGTCTATGTCTAGTCTATAGTCTAGTCTATAGTCTAGTCTATAGTCTAGTCTATAGTCTAGTCTATAGTCTAGTCTATAGTCTAGTCTATAGTCTAGTCTATAGTCTAGTCTATAGTCTAGTCTATAGTCTAGTCTATAGTCTAGTCTATAGTCTAGTCTATAGTCTAGTCTAGTCTAGTCTATAGTCTAGTCTATAGTCTAGTCTATAGTCTAGTCTATAGTCTAGTCTATAGTCTAGTCTATAGTCTAGTCTATAGTCTAGTCTATAGTCTAGTCTATAGTCTAGTCTATAGTCTAGTCTATAGTCTAGTCTATAGTCTAGTCTATAGTCTAGTCTATAGTCTAGTCTATAGTCTAGTCTATAGTCTAGTCTATAGTCTAGTCTATAGTCTAGTCTATAGTCTAGTCTATAGTCTAGTCTATAGTCTAGTCTATAGTCTAGTCTATAGTCTAGTCTATAGTCTAGTCTATAGTCTAGTCTATAGTCTAGTCTATAGTCTAGTCTATAGTCTAGTCTATAGTCTAGTCTATAGTCTAGTCTATAGTCTAGTCTATAGTCTAGTCTATAGTCTAGTCTATAGTCTAGTCTATAGTCTAGTCTATAGTCTAGTCTATAGTCTAGTCTATAGTCTAGTCTATAGTCTAGTCTATAGTCTAGTCTATAGTCTAGTCTATAGTCTAGTCTATAGTCTAGTCTATAGCCTAGTCTATAGTCTAGTCTATAGTCTAGTCTATAGTCTAGTCTATAGTCTAGTCCAACGGTTCCCAAATGGGGGTCCGCGGACCCCTAGTGGTCCGTAGTAAAATCCTAGGGGGTCCGCGAAGACGAACGAAAAAAACATGAATAGACAATATTCTTTTATATGTATGTACAAATATCTGCAATTTTTGTGCAATAATCCCAAATTTTTTGGTGACTTTTTGAATTTTATTTTTTCGGTTGTTTATCAGGAAGAAGCTAGGCCCTACAAATTTATTGTATAACTTTTATAAAGTAAAGTATTGCGTGATTTGTAATTTTTATTTCCTGTATATGTACTGAAATAATGGTTTTTATTTCAGACAAATAATACTCTGCCTTACAATTAAATTAGGGATACTGGTATTCCGGAGTATGAAGTTCAATTCAAAGATAAGCTTATTACAGATTTAAGTTTATCAAATTGTAAGCAAAAGTGTTCTTGTTTGAAAGGACTAAAATTATATATTTTCAAAACAGAGGTGACTCTTTATGCATCTCTTTATAAATATTCCAATCCGACGTGATACACAGATTTTAACTTGATATTGTCGACCAATAAATATTATTAAATTAACATCAGAAAATCCATAGCGTTGGTATTTTAAAATTAAAATTTAAGTTCCAAATTCACAGTACTTTAACAAAGAGTTCAAATCATATATTATGCGGATAACGCATTCCGCAACAACATAGAAGAAGTCCAACTTTCTTATATTATTTTCCCTAAAACTTATCTCACTTACTCAGTTCACCCTTTGCAATCGCAACAAATTTTTGAAACGCGACTCCTTAAGCACATGTGACAATATTTGATAAAGTAACCTTTTCGCTACCTTGAAGAAAAATGAACATGAAAGATCTCACGATCATAAAATGAAACATCATGAAACATATCAACAAAGAAGTCATTCTATCTTCAAAACATGCAATTGAAAGCCTATCTGAAATATTATATATTCTCAATGTACGGGAATATTTTATAGATATGACATCTCTACATTTATTAGACCTAGGGATTAATGGACTAGGTCAATTTTCGGATGGACAATTATTTAGAACAATAGAATATCAAAATATGTATGGGGGTCCGCGAAATTAAATAAGTTCTTCAAGGGGTCCGCGAAGTAAAAATCGGTGGGAACCGCTGGTCCAGTCTATAGTCTAGTCTATAGTCTAGTCTATAATCTAGTCTATAGTCTAGTCTATATTCTAGTCTATAGTCTAGTCTAAAGTCTAGTCTAGTCTAGTCTATAGTCTAGTCTAGTCTATAGTCTAGTCTATAGTCTAGTCTATAGTCTAGTCTATAGTCTAGTCTATAGTCTAGTCTATAGTCTAGTCTATAGTCTAGTCTATAGTCTAGTCTATAGTCTTTTCTATAGTCTAGTCTATAGTCTAGTCTATAGTCTATTCCATAGTCTAGTCTATAATCTTGTCTATTTTCTGGTCTTTAGTCTAGTCATTTATCTGGTCTAGTTAGTGCTAGTTTGTAACATTAGCTAACAACATAAATGGCTTAGTATAATTTTGCTCAGTGTATTTTTTCTACTACCTGCTTTTCGTCAAGTTAAAAAATATAGTACAAGTGAATAATTGCTTTTAATTTTATTAAGAGCGCTTATATTAATCCTTAGAAAATATCTTTTTATACATTTTCGTATACGCTCTCTAATTTTAATAGTAACTAAGTACTTTATTTTCGTTTGGGCGTCCCTTATTTCTATTTTAACTATTTTCTACAACACAAAGTGCAAACGACTTGCAATCAGTAGTATTGAAACAACTGCAATATTTTAACATTGAATCAAATCCATGTGTGTTAAACTAATCACTTGAAGTGTAGCACAAAGTATGTGAACCCCAACGGGAAAATATAAATTGTGGATAAAAACAAGTAAGAAATTATAGTCGGGCGAGGCCGACCATATAATACCCTACACCTTTGACAAAAATATAATGTGATTTAGTTGCCATAATAAAGCATTTAAGTTGAATTGTACCTTGCCTTAGATATACATACTTAAGCCGTTTATTGTTGAATAAAATTGTGGACATTTAAGTGAAATTTTGATGCCATTTGTGCCAAATTTCATTGAATTATCTCCAAAATTGCGACCTGTAGTTTGATTACAAGTTTTAAAAGCCCTATTCGGGGGTTCAGTTGTATGGGGGCTAGGTGAAATAATTGAGCGATGTTAACCATTTTCAATAAGCTTCGTCTACGATACCATAAAAGATCATGTGCCAAATTTCATTGAATTATCTACAAAATTGCGACCTGTAGTTTGATTACAAAGTTTAAAAGCCCTATTCGGGGGGTTCTGTCGTATGGAGGCAAGGTGAAATAATGGACCGATGTTAACCATTTTCAATAGACTTTGTCTACGATACCATAAACGAGCATGTGTCAAATTTCATTGAATTATCTCCAAAATTGCGACCTGTAGTGTGATTACAAAGTTTTAAAGCCCTATTCGAGGGGTTCAGTTGTATGGGGGCTAGGTGAAATAATGGACCGATGTAAACCACTGTCAACATAAAAGATCATGTGTGTAAACCATTTTCAACATAAAAGATCATGTGCCAAATTTGATTGAATTATCTCCAAAATTGCATACATGGGCACACTGCAGTATAATTTTACTGCATTACACATCTCAGTAATTAGTAAATTTTTACTGGTTACTGAAAAAAATTTCAGTATTCAGTATATCTTTAAAAATTTCAGTATTCAGTATATCTTTACTGGTTACTGAAAAAATTTTCAGTATTCAGTAAATTTTTACTGATTACTGAAAAAATTGCAGTATTCAGTAAAATTTTACTGAATACTGAAAAAATTTCAGTAAACAGTAAAAAATACTGGTAATGCAAATCTTACTGAATACTGAAATTTTTTTTCAGTAATCAGTAAAATTTTCAACCAAAATGCATTATTAGTAAAAAAATATTATATTTAACTAAAATTTTCATACAACTAATATCATATTGATCTCTTTTACTCTCTTTTCTATTAATAATCTAATATTATAAAATATAATAAATGCTTCCAACAACTTTTTATTGGCCGAAAAAATTATATACGATTTAGCATCTTATATAAATTTGTACATAGCTAAGTTATTGTCTTCTGAAAAGATTTGCAATCCCAAAAAGTAAAATTTATCGCACTATAGCTACTTGTGATGATAAATATGTATTATTAAAAAATATGTTGAAAATAGAATTTTCAGTAAATTTTTAGATTGTACGGAATAGTGTAAGCACTCTTTCAGTAATCAGTAAAATACTGCATTTTTTGCAGTAACCAGTAAATTAATTGCAATTTTTTGCAGTAATCAGTAAAATTTACTGAATACTGAAAATTTTTTCAGTAACCAGTAAAAAGTTACTGAATAATGAATTTTTTTTCAGTAACTAGTAAAACTTTACTGAATACTGAAATTTTTTTCAGTAAACAGTAAAAACTTATTTTTACTGCAATTTTACTGGTACTGCAAAGTGCCCATCTATGCAAAATTGCGACCTGTAGTTTGATTACAAATTTTAAAAGCCCTATTCGAGGGGTTCAGTTGTATGGGGGCTAGGTGAAATAATGGACCGATGTAAACCACTGTCAACATAAAAGATCATGTGTGTAAACCATTTTACACATAAAAGATCATGTGCCAAATTTCATTGAATTATCTCCAAAATTGCGACCTGTAGTTTGATTACAAGTTTTAAAAGCCCTATTCGAGGGGTTCAGTTGTATGGGGGCTAGGTGAAATAATGGACCGATGTTAACCATTTTCAATAGGCTTCGTCCCTGGGAAAATAAAAGATCATGTACCAAATTTCATTGAATTATCTTCAAAATTGCGACCTGTAGTTTGATTACAAGGATTACAAGCCCTATTGGGGGGTTCAGTTGTATGGGGGCTAGGTGAAATAATGGACCGATCTTAACCATTTTCAATAGGCTTCGTCACTGGGACAATAGAAGATTATGTACCAAATTTCATTGAATTATCTTCAAAATTGCGACCTGTAGTTTGATTACAAGGTTTACATGGACGGACAGACGGACGGACATAGCTAAATCGACTCAGAAATTGATTCTGAGCCGATTGGTATACTTTAAGGTGGGTATAGGACCAATATTATTGTGCGTTACAAACATCAGCACAAACCCAATATACCCTCCCCACTAAAGTGGTGTAGGGTATAAATAGAGATTGATATAAATATTGGATGAAAAAGGAAAACCGAGACGTGGAGAATGAAATCCATTAAAATTAGTAGCACGACTAGGAACATATGTACGAGTAAATTATTCAGTGGAAAAATTCTCAAATAAGTGGCTAAATATACATATGTGCGAATAAGTTATTTATTACTGTGTTAATGTCCATTTTTAGAATTTCCACGCATATGTACTTGTACATATTTACATTTTATGTGGCATTAACTCCTGTGAAGTTATTTTAAAATATCGAATAGAGAGCTTCCTGTTCTAAGAGATTTCATTTGTGTTTAGCATTGAGATGAATCCTGTAGTTTCTGTATTTAATTTATGCTTTAAGTTGTTAAGAAATAAGTTTATTCACATTGTAACATTGTTTTTCTGACTTTATTTGCCGGTATATGTGTGTTTGCAAACGTACATACGTATGTTCGTTTGTATTTTATTATATTGTAAAGACCATAAATCAAAATTTATCAAGTGGAACACTAAACCACTATAACAACAAACGTCCTTAAAGTGATGTACTTTTGTAGTTGGTATTTTTATTTTACGATCATTATTGAAGAAATGTTTTAAATTTTCTTATATTGTAGATTCCCAGGCAGTTCTCGCAAATCCTCTAGGTACACTCGTAATCAAAAATGCAAGTCAGTACGACCGACATACTCACACAAAGGTACCACAATACATACATATAAACTTACACTCTTGCACAAATGCATAATGGTGGTCAACACCACAGACTAATACAAACAATACATTAATCATACAAACATTCAATGATTGCTCAATGAAGATAAAAACTGAAATAAATCAATTTGAAGTTAAGAATTCACAACCACCAAATAAATGTACAAAAAATAACAAAAATAACAGAATTTGGTGGATTATTTTGATAAAAAAACATTTGTTTTTTCTCATACATCCAAGTAAATTTCTACCCTTTACAATCTGTAATAAGAACAAGTAACGGAAATGTCTACCTCACATCCATATTAAGCTAACCAAACATGGCATGCATGACATTGTTCGTAGTAAAAGAAGACTACCATCGAGGTAGTAAAAGAACACCAAAGAATAAAGTGGTATTAATCATATAAAGTAACCGAAAATTATCAAAATTAACCGAACTTGTTGTGGATTACTTCCTAACTAACGTAATTTGTCCACTTTTGAACTTCGATCAAATATATCGAGGCTACAAGGACACTAGACTTTTGCAAATGGCTTACAGAAAATTCGTATAATATTTTGTATTGATAAGTTTAAACTATGTGTGACGATAAAGTCTATTTTCCTTAAAAAAAATCCATCAATGATATTAACAAAGTATATACACACATAATAGGCCTCTTAAAAGGACTTTCAATAAAAACTAACCCAAAATTTATGTTAATAATACAAAATCGATGTAATTTTTCTTTAATACAACAAAATCTTTGACAAATGAATTAGAAAAATAAATATGTTTTCTTTTTTTTTCTTCGCTGCTCTTTGTACTGAGATTACATAAGCTGTTAATAAATCAATTTCATTTCTAACATCAAAATGCCTGTATTGTTGATTTTAAGCAGCTTTAAAAGCATTTTTCCCCCATGGATTTAGGGCATGAAAATTTTCAACTCTGCCCATTAAAAACGCCAAAAAATTAAGAAAATAAAAAAATTACCAACAAAAAAGTACTGAAAAGAAAATAAAAGACGATTGGGATTTATGCTCTTATTTTTATACCCACCATCAAAAAAGATGGGGGTATATTGATTTTGTCATTCCGTTTGTAACACATCGAAATATTGGTCATAGACCCATAAAGGTATATATATTCCGGGTCCTTATTAAATTCTAAGACGATTTAACCATGTCCGTCCGTCTGTCCGTCTGTCCGTCCGTCCGTCTGTCCGTCCGTCCGTCTGTCTGTCCGTCTGTCTGTTGAAATCACGATAGGGACCACACGAGAGGAGCTAGACAGTTGAAATTTTGCATAAATATTCCCTATTGTTAAGGTTTGTTTGGTATTGAAAATGGGCAATATCGGTCCACTTTTTAGGATAGCCCCCATACAAGTGGACCTCCAAAAAACAGGTTTAACGGGCATAACTGTTTTATAAGTAGGAGTATAGCGATGAAATTCGACATAAAGAAGTTTAATGTGAGCCAAAATCTTTCTACCAAATTTTTTAAGGATCGGCCTATAAATGACCCTACCCCCCATATAAGGTCCCCTTCTGAAAATTACTTTAACACTCATTACTGGTCGCAAAATGCAAGTATAGCGATGAAATTCGGTATAAGTATATTTCTTACAAACCAAAATCTCTCTACCAATGTTTTTTAGGATCGGCCCATAAATGACCCTACCCCCTATATAAGGTCCCCTTTATAAAATGACTTTAACACTCATTACTAGCCTAAAAATTCGAGTATAGCGATGAAATTCAGTATAAGTAAGTTTCTTACGAACCAAAACCTTCTAACCAATTTTTTTAGGATCGGCCCATAAATGACCCAACCCCCCATATAAGGTCCCCTCCTGAAAATGACTTTAACACTCATTACTGGCCCTAAAATGCAAGTATAGCGATGAAATTCGACATAAATAAGTTTCATGTGAGCCAAAATTTTTCTACCAAATTTTTTGAGGATCGGTCCATAATTGACCCTACACCCCATATAAGGTCCCCTTTAGAAAATTATTTTAACACTCATTACTGGTCCAAAAATGCGAGTAAAGCGATGAAATTCGGTATAAGTAAGTTTCTTACGAACCCAAATCGCTCTACGAATTTTTTTAAGATCGGCCCAAAAATGACCCTATCCCCCATATAAGGTCCCCTTCTGAAAATGACTTTAACGCTCATTACTGGCTAAAAAATATAAATATAGCAATACAATTTTACACAATTAAGTTCCTCGTGAGCCAAAATCTTTTTAATAACTTTTATGTGGATAGGTCCATAATTGGCCCTACTCCCCCTATTGGGTCCACTTCGGGAAATAGCTTAAACGCTCATTACTGTCTTAAAAATACGAGTAAAGCGATGAAATGCTACACACGTAAGTTTCTTACGAGCCAAAACCTCTGTACCAATTTTTTTGGATCGGCCCATAAATGACCCTTCCCCCATATAAGGTCCCCCTCTGCAAATAACTACAATGCTCATTACTGGCTTTAAAATATGAATGTGACGAAAATTGATGCACATAAGTTTAATGCGTGCCAAAATCACTCCACCAAATTTAGGGAGGATCTGTCCACAATTTACCCTACCGCCCATATAAGGTCCCCTTCGGAAAATTACTTAAACGATCATTACTGGCTTAAAAATATGAGTTATGAAATACGGTTATGAAATTCGCACCGAATTTCATGCGGAATGTGTTGGTAATACACAAAAGGTTCCCTTCAGGAAAGAGTTTTGGTTAATAACTACGAGTGTACCTTATTTAAAATACGAGTATAGCGCTGAAATTTTGCATAAACAAGTCCTATACATAATCTATGTACAAAATTTTATGAGTATCGGTTCATAATTGACGCTCACGGTTTAAGAATTGAAATAAAATATTTGTTTTTTTTTATACCCTCCACCACCATCAGTGGTGATAGAGGGTATATATAACTTTGTCATTCCGTGTGTAACACCAAGAAATATTCATCTGAGACCCAACAAAGTATATATTCTGGGTCCTTATCAAATTCTGAGTCGATTTAGCTATGTCCGTCTGTCTGTGTAAAACACGCTCACGATAAAACGAAGCAATAGAGCTTAACCAAATTCACCCAAAATGTTCTTCATTTTCCTAAGTTGTTTGGTATTGCAAATGGGCAAAATCGGTTCACACCGGGAAAAGTTATGAATCAAAATTTAAAACAACCTCGGAAAAAATAAGCATTTTTTACACATTCAGATGTAATTTTCTCGAAAACTATGCAAGATAATTCCATGAAAATCACCTTACATTCGTTTCTGCACAAGATCTTGATCCCTGTTGAAAATTGCCAGAATCGGTCCACAATTTCATATACCTCCCATACAAAAGTACATATTCCCGGAAAATGGGTTTTTTGTTAATAACTTCCGCCACAATGTCGATATCTTCACAAAATTTTACAAATTAAAATCTTATGTCAATAGAATTCTTTCAGAGGAAAAATTTTATGGATCGGTCCATAATTGGACATAGCTCCCATACAAGGTCCCCTCCCGAAAATCACTTAAACGCGCATAACTCATTACTAAATTAAGATATTCAAATAAAATTTGGTATAAGTATTGCCCATATGCATAGAAATATAACTGTGAAAGTTTTTTCCGATCGGTCCATAATTGGTCATAGCTCCCATACAAGGTCCCCTCCCGAAAATCACTTAAACGCGCATAACTCAGTACTAAATTAAGATATCCATATAAAATTTGGTAAAAGTATTGCCCATTTACATAGAAATATTACTGTGAAATTTTTTTCCGATGGGTCCATAATTGGTCATAGCTCCCATACAAGGTCCCCTCCCGAAAATAACTTAAACGAGCTTAACTCATAACTAAATTAAGATATCCATATAAAATTTGGTACAAATATTACTCATATGCACAGAAATATTATTGTGAAATTTTTTTCCGATCGGTTTATAATTGGTCATAGCTCCCATACAAGTTCCCCTCCCGAAAATCACTTAAACGCGCATAACTCATTACTAAATTAAGATATCAATATAAAATTTGGCACAAGTATTACTCATATATACAGAAATATTACTGTGAAAATTTTTTTCCATCGGCCCATAATTGGTCATAGCTCCCAACAAGGTCCCCTCACGAAAATCACTTAAACGCGCATAACTCATTACTTAATTAAGATACCCATATGATACAAATATTACTCATATGCACAGAAATATTACAGATAATTTTTTTCCGATCGGTCCATAACTGGTCATAGCTCCCATACAAGGTCCCATCCCGAAAATCACTTAAACGCACATAACTCATTACTAAATTAAGATATCCATATAAAGTTTGGCAGAAATATTGCTCATATACAGAGAAATATTACTGTGAAATTGTTTTCCTATCGATCCATAATTGATCATAGCTCTCATACAAGGTCCCTTTCAGAAAAACACTTAAAGGCACATAACTCATTACCAAATAATGATATAAATAAATACTATTTTTGTTCATAAATACTATTTTGTAATGCAAAAAGCACTTAATGCTATTTCAAAAAATTTTCACGATCGGTCTATATTTGGTCATATCTCTCATACTAGGTCCTGCCCCTAAAAGCGCTTTAACCGTATTTAACTCTTTGCATTATCAATTTGTGTAGAACAAAATTATATATATGTATGTATTTTTAAAATCCTTAAATCTTTCACACACATGCATACATGCAAATACGAGATATCGCTAAAGCATATCTTAGGGCGCTATAAAAATTTAAATGAAAGTGGCGTTTCTAATGTTCAATAAATCTTGGAATTGTAGTAGATTTAAGCTGTTTAAATCTTGGGATTTTTCTATTTAAGACATGAGAAAACTTATTTCTACAAATATTTTATTAATTAGAAATGTATTAATACAAAAGTTGCTGGTGGAGGGTATTTAAGATTCGGCTCAGCCGAATATAGCACTCTAACTTGTTTAATTAATATTTTGTTAGTTCAAAAGCGCTCGGGCCATAATTGACTTAAGCCATATTCCAAATATCACGCTGATGTTTATAGGGGAGCATTCCTTTTACGGCATACGGTTTGATGGTGAGTATATGAGATTCGGCACAGCCGAATATAACACTCTTACTTGTTTTTATTAAGTTTTACAACACATCACGTTTTATTATTATGTATACAAAAATATATGTAAGTAAGTGTACTACAGTTACGTTCATCAACATCAGCTATATATTAAAATTTTTTCGTTGCCTTTAACACTGCTCCGGTGTTTTGTCATGGTGTCCTGCAGCAGCTTTCAATCTTTTCCTTCATTCATACATTTTATTAACGCCATGTTGACAGTTAAAGGCCTCGAGTTTTTCACCACGTTATTTCCATTTTTTAGCACAGTTATAACAATTTTTTTCGTTCGCTCTTATTTAAATAATATTTCACATTTAACTTGCTACAGAGATTCAGCATGTTTACGAGTTTTACCGTTCGTCTTTATCCTTCAGAACTGTAACAACTACTTTTAACAAGTTAAGAAAAATTTCATTTGGTTATTGCCGTTACATTTTAGTCATCACTACCAAAATGAATCCCGTTTCCAGGGATAAAAACAATTTCTTCTGACATGTCATCTGGCGAATCCTAGAAACACACACGCTCGCTCAACCATATACATACAGATACTCAAGGTGTTGTGTTGTTTGCAGACAAGACATAACGACAACGACATAATTCGTTTAAATACACAGAGAAAAAACTTTGACAAGAATTCAAAATTGAACTAGAACTGAACTAGAACTGAACTAGAACTGAACTAGAACTGAACTAGAACTGAACTAGAACTGAACTAGAACTGAACTAGAACTGAACTAGAACTGAACTAGAACTGAACTAGAACTGAACTACAACATTGATTTCTATTCAATTATATTTTTATAACCTCCACCACCATCAGTGGTGATAGAGGGTATATATAAGTTTGTCGTTCCGTGTGTAACACCAAGAAATATTCATCTAAGACCCAACAAAGTATATATATTCTGGGTCCTTATCAAATTCTGAGTCGATTTAGCTATGTCCGTCTGTCCGTCTGTCCGTCTGTCTGTCTGTCTGTCTGTCTGTCTGTCTGTCTGTGTAAAACACGCTCACGTTAAAACTAAGCAAAGGAAATAAACCAAATTCACCCAAAATGTTTACTATTATCCTAAGTAGTTTGGTATTGAAAATGAGCAAAATCGGTTCACAACGTAAAAAGTTATGAGTAAAAATTTCAGACTACCTCGAAAAAAATTACGTTTTTTTCATAATTCTTTTGAAGTTTTCTCAGAAACCACAAAAGATATTTCGATGAATTTTGTCATACATTATTTTTTCAGGGTAGTGATCAATTATGTTCAAAATCTTTACAATCGATCGAATATTTCCCATAGCCCCCATACAAAGTTATATATTCCCGGAAATTAGTTTATCGTTAATAACTCCCTCAAATATATCGGTATCAACACGAAATTTTGTACATGTAAATATAATATGAACAGAAATCACACTGTCAACGTAGATCTCAGTCGGTCCACAATTGGTCATAGCTCCCATATAAGGTCAACTTCCGAAAATCACCTAAACGCACATATTTCATTGATGTATAAAGCTATTGTGATAAAATTCGAGTTGGATATGTTTTGTGTACATACAAATCATTCCACCAATTTTTTTACGGATCGGTCCATTATTGGTCATAGCTCCCATATAAAGCCCACTTCCGAAAATCATTTAAAAACACATATTTCATTGTCAACTAAAGCTATTTTGATGAAATTCGACACAAATATGTTTAGTCAAAATATAAATCACTCTACGAAATTTTTTCCGGATAGGTCCATAATTGGTCATAGCTCCCATATAAGGTCCACTTCCGAAAATCGCTTAAACGCATATATTTCATTGAATTATAAAGCTATCGGGATAAAATTCGACACAAATCAGTTTTGTATACATACAAATCATTCTACAAAATTTTTTACGGATCGGTCCTTAATTGGTCATAGATTCCATATAAGGCCCACTTCCGAAAATCACTTAAAAGAACATATTCCAATGGCAAGTAAAGTTATATTGATAAAATTCGACACAAATATGTTTTACCTAAACATGAATCATTCTACGAATTTTTTTCCGGATAGGCCCATAATTGGTCATAGCTCCCATATAAGGTCCACTTCCAAAAATCACTTAAACGCATATATTTCATTGAATTCTAAAGCTATTGTGATAAAATTCGACAGAAATATGTTTTTTGTGCATTCAAATCATTTCACTATTTTTTTTACGGATCGGTCCCTTATTGGTCATAGCTCCCATATAAGGCCTGCTTCCGAAAATCACTTAAAAGTACATATTTCAATGTCAAGTAAAGCTATCTTGACAAAATTCGATACAAATATGTTTTGCATAAGCATGAATAACTCTACGAAATTTTTTCCGGATAGGCCTATAATTGGTCATAGGTCCCATATAAGGTCCACTTCCGAAAATCACTTAAACGCATATATTTCATTGAATTCTAAAGCTATAGGGATAATATTCGACTTGAATATGTTTTGTGTACGTACAAATTATTTTATCAGTCATAACTCCCATATAAGGTCCACTTACGAAAATCACTTAAAAGCACATATTTCATTATCAACTAAAGCTATCTTGATAAAATTCGACACAAATATGTTTTGTCCAAATATGAATCACTCTGCGAAATGTTTCCCGAATAGGCCCATAATTGGTCATAGTTCCCATATAAGGTCCACTTCCGAAAATCACTTACACGCATATATTTCATTGAATTCTAAAGCTATAGGGGTAAAATTCGACTTGAATAAGTTTTGTGTACATATGAATCATTCTACCACTTTTTTCTCGGATCGGTCCATTATTGGTCATAGCTTCCATATAAGGTCCACTTCAGAGAGTCACCTAAACACACATATTTCATTATCAAATAAAGTTAATTTGAGAAAATTCGACACAAATATGTTTTGTCTTTACATAAATCACTATACGAATTTTTTTGCGGATAGGCATATAAAACATTGTACCAAATTTTTTCTGGATCGCACATATTTAATTATCAAACAAGTAAGAAATTATAGTCGGGCGAGGCCGACCATATAATACCCTACACCTTTGACAAAAATATAATGTGATTTAGTTGCCATAATAAAGCATTTAAGTTGAATTGTACCTTGCCTTAGATATACATACTTAAGCCGTTTATTGTTGAATAAAATTGTGGACATTTAAGTGAAATTTTGTTGGGGGCTTTTCATAGGGGCTAGGGTCATATGAGAACCTATTTTTATGGAATTCGTGGGGGTCATCAAGTCTAGTATACAACTTTTTGTCGTGCCATTTGTGCCAAATTTCATTGAATTATCTCCAAAATTGCGACCTGTAGTTTGATTACAAGTTTTAAAAGCCCTATTCGGGGGTTCAGTTGTATGGGGGCTAGGTGAAATAATGGACCGATGTTAACCATTTTCAATAAGCTTCGTCTACGATACCATAAAAGATCATGTGCCAAATTTCATTGAATTATCTCCAAAATTGCGACCTGTAGTTTGATTACAAAGTTTAAAAGCCCTATTCGGGGGGTTCAGTCGTATGGAGGCTAGGTGAAATAATGGACCGATGTTAACCATTTTCAATAGACTTTGTCTACGGTCCCATAAACGAGCATGTGTCAAATTTCATTGAATTATCACCAAAATTGCGACCTGTAGTGTGGTTACAAAGTTTAAAAGCCCTATTCGAGGGGTTCAGTTGTATGGGGGCTAGGTGAAATAATGGACCGATGTAAACCATTTTCAACAGCCTTCATCTACGGTACCAAGATGGTTCGATAAATGACCACATCAGTAAAATTACTTTAACTCTCAATAGTTGCATAAAATTACGACTTACGAACATCATTTATGTACGAAAGTTTATAAACATCGGTCTATAATTGACCCTTATATAAGATTCACTCCAGAGAATCACTTTAACGCTCATGTATGGCTCAAAAGTTCTTCCAAATTACGGTAGTTTTATATAAATTTCAACCGAATTTGATGAGGATCGGTCGATAACTAATCAAACATTGAATTATCTCCAAAATTGCAGCCTGTAGTTGGATTAAAAGTTTTAAAAGCCCTATTCGGGGGTTCAGTTGTATGGGGGCTAGGTGAAATAATGGACCGATGTAAACCATTTTCAATAAGCTTCGTCTACGATACCATAAAAGATCATTTGCCAAATTTAATGGAATTATCTCCAAAATTGCGACCTGTAGTTTGATTACAAAGTTTAAAAGCCCTATTCGGGGGGTTCAGTCGTATGGAGGCTAGATGAAATAATGGACCGATGTTAACCATTTTCAATAGACTTTATCTACGGTACCATAAACGAGCAGGTGTCAAATTTCATTGAATTATCACCAAAATTGCGACCTGTAGTGTGATTACAAAGTTTAAAAGCCCTATTCGAGGGGTTCAGTTGTATGAGGGCTAGGTGAAATAATGGACCGATGTAAACCATTTTCAACAAGCTTCATCTACGGTACCATAAAAGATCATGTGCCAAATTTCATTGAATTATCTCCAAAATTGCGACCTGTAGTTTGATTACAAGTTTTAAAAGCCCTATTCGAGGGGTTCAGTTGTATGGGGGCTAGGTGTAATAATGGACCGATGTTAACCATTTTCAATAGGCTTCGTCCCTGGGACAATAAAAGATCATGTACCAAATTTCATTGAATTATCTTCAAAATTGCGACCTGTAGTTTGATTACAAGGTTTACATGGACGGACGGACAGACGGACGGACATAGCTAAATCGACTCAGAAAATGATTCTGAGCCGATTGGTATACTTTAGGGTGGGTATAGGACCAATATTATTGTGCGTTACAAACATCAGCACAAACCCAATATACCCTCCCCACTAAAGTGGTGTAGGGTATAATAAAGATATCTTGATAAAATATGATTTGAGCACATATGAATCACTCTGCGAAATTTTTCGGGTAGGCCCTTAATTGCTCATAGCTCCTATATAAAGTCCACTTCCTAAAGTCACCTAAACGCACATATTTCATTGATTAATAAAGCTATTGGAGTAAAATTAGACTTGAACTTTTTCTGCATATAAATCATTATACGAAATTGTTTCCTGATCAGTCCATAATTGGTCACGACTCCCATATTCTGTGTATAGATACATAATTCTATTAAAATGTTTTCGAACTGGCGTATTAATATACATTTTTCTGGACCTAATCAAAATTAGTTCGACAAAAATTTTGGCAAGTTATCTAAAAATTAGATAGTTAGATGAGTTTCAATAAAAAGTAGTTTGCTGGTGGAGGGTATTTAAGATTCGGCATAGCCGAATATAGCACTCTAACTTGTTTTCTTTCGGTGTGTTTTATGAGAAAAATCAACAACAGAAGCACCAAAAGGATACGGAAAGAAGAAGACGTGATATTACTTGAGTTAAATTAAGTTTACCACTTCTGAATCACCAACTCATAAAAAATTTCGTATCAACCTTCATTCAAGGATCTTGTTATTTACATCAGCAACAAGAACAACATTAATATAAGTATTACGTGTAATGTCTGTCTACCAGTTTGTCTATTTGAATGTAGATGAGTTTACAACAATAAAGGTTGCTTTGTGTAATATGTATTTGTTTTAATCTTTATTGATACATACATAAAAAAGTGTACAACATTGACCTTGATGCCAGTCAGCAAAACATGTATTAAATGTGTGTGAATATGAACACCAAATTAAAGGATTAAATAAACAATATTTATGATTGATGAGTTTATATTGGTTTGATGTTTGAATCAAGGATAAAACTACAATTTTTAAAGTTTTAAAGGTATCCTCTGTACCTAATGATGAGTAATGATTTTTGTGTATATTAGTATAACATTCTCTTGATATTTGTTTAAACGAAGATATGGTAAGTTACTTGGAATTTGTATATAATTGAATTGTGGTGGAATATTATCTATATTCACTATGACTTACTATCTGTATTACTTGGAAATAGAAAAGTTAAGAGCATTTACAAACTGACTCATTAATCTTCTATTTATGGAACAATTTTGATTTCAATACCAAAATTTTCAAAAATATATTTGTTATACTAAAGCAATAAACTGAGTGCCAATTGAATTTTCATAATTTTAATTTCAAACAACATCCTAATACTTTGATTCTCCGGTACATAAAAAGAACGTAAAGTAAACACCCTTATTACCATAGTAAGCCGTATACTGGAAACTGTGTACATCCTATTTTTGTTACTTTTCTTCTAGTTCCTCCTTAGACTGTGTTATGGGGGTTTTTCACGCTTATTAGCTTAATGACTTATTTAACTGTTATAAGAACATTATTTAATTTATTTTCTAAATTTAGAAAAGGTAAAAGTTAATTTAAATTATTAGGTTTTTCTTTAGGGTAATTATATTTTTTATTTTGAATGAAAAATAACAACTTTGTTAGCTTAGAGTCCTTGGAATATATGTATATACAACAGACACATTTGATTAATATCTTTCAAAATGATACACAAATGAAGAATTTTTTAAAAATAAAACTCACATATTAAATTATTTACGTAAACATATGAATAAGGATTAAAATTATTACACATATCTTTAAAAATACATACACACATTTACATACATATGTACAAATTTTTAAAGACTATATTGCCTGAGTATTATGAAGCTTTAAGTACCAAAATTTCCATAAACGTTTAACAAAATGTAGGGATTGATCAAAAATCTACTTTTTGTTCTAAAAATAAAGTTTCAAAAATCAGCTATTTTCTTAAAACTTTCTGGGAAAAAGGCACAATATTAATTTTTCTAGGAAACTAACATTCTTTTGAAAATCGCTGAAGACTTCATGTCCGTCAATGCTAATATTTTCCAATTATATACTATTGTACTGTTGTTGTTAAAATAGGAACCAGAGGATAGGGTTTAGGATAATGCATTATTTCCAGATATATTTATTGTTCATAAGAAAAGTATGTTTGTTCTAGTTTATCACAAATTATAAATAATTTTCTATTTATATGTTTCCATATACCTTGTTCCCCTTTCAGGCTATTTTCTAAGAATTTGCCTTTTTTACATCAAAGTACTTTTTTCATGAAAAATAACCATTGTATTTTCTTTCGGAATATACAATGATTCTTTGTATTTTCCATATTTACCTTGTCACATTTTCAGGCTACTTACAATAAAAGGGAACCTAAAGAGCAACACCCACAATCATAGACAACAAAATCGCTATCAACAAAACTTATCATCTGCAACAACAAACATATAGCATCGTCATTGTCGTTGTCGTTGTGATGATGTTGAAGTAAAAAACACCATTTTTCAAATATGAATAGAGATATACTTAGAAAGGGAAAAAATAAATCTTTAAAATATATGTATGTATGTATGTATGTATATAATATATAATATGTTTTTTCTTGTCCTAAGATTTTTTAAAGTTTTGACAGCAGAGAGTGTAATACAAATATAAGGACAAAAGCAACTCATACACGAACATACAATATGTATGTATAGTACATCAATGAAATTAAAAAAAAACTCATATGAACATGTTGCTTTTAGTTAGTAGAAGTAAGTACTAACACCAGGATATAGTTCTTGTTGTTTTCAAACGAATAATTTTGTTTATACAGCAACAAAAATAAATACTTTTGTTGCAAGTACGCACAAGTGTAATTTTGTATATTCTGAGAGATTGTGTATCCATTTAAGTGTAATCATATGTGTATAAGTGTATGTGTTTGCTTATTTTTTTATGCTCGCATATAATATCATTTACAATGCATATAGAAAAAACTTCAGTTTTTATACCCTACATCACTATATTGGGGAGGGTATTATGTGTTTGTGCTGATGTTTGTAACACCCAAAAATATTGGTCATACACCCACCTTAAAGTATACCAGTCGGCACAGAATCACTTTCTGAGTCGATTTAGCTATGTCCGTCCGTCCGTCAGTCCATTTGTGTGTCCCTGTAAACCTTGTACGCACTCCACAGGTCGCAATTTACAAGATAATTTAATGAAATTTGGCACATAATCTTCATTTGACCCAATGGTTAAAATCGACCTATTATTTCGTAAAGCCCCCATACAACCGTACCCCCGGAAACGGCGATTTGAGCTCATAAATGTGTTAAATGTTTTTATATCACTTAAAAAGTCGGTAGAACTTAGTTTTATATAAGTTCTAATGACACTACTGATTTTCGTAATAATCGGGCCTCATTTGACCCTATCCCCCATACAAAGTCCCCTTCAGAAAATGACTTCATGGTCAAAATTCACTTATAAGCACTAATATAATGATGATATTCTGCATAAATAACTAATATAGACTTAAATCCCTCTACCAAAAGTTATAAGGATAGAACCATATTAACCGCCTACCCCCATATAACACCTCATTTAGAAAATCCTTTTTTGTCAACAAATTGTTAAAATATTTCTGACTTAAGGTAAAAATCAACATTTTTAACATAATCACTGGTGTAGGGTATCATATGGTCGGCCATGCCCGACTTGTTTTAAGCTAAAAAACACATATCCTTTACAGCTGTTTCGATGTGTAAGATACCAACAGCAACAATTACAAGCTAAAACGTAGTGAAAGAAATGTAAACTCTGAAATGTTTGATATGGATGCCACTTGATGTTAAACTGAAACCTGATGACACATTAAAAGTAAAAAGAAAATAGGTCAGAAACAAATTACATTTAAGTATGAATTCATATCAATGATTTTCGCCTTAACAAACACACATACTTACATACACTCTTAAACAGTAACGTATAAAGTGTGAATAATAATGAAATCTTAAATTTGTATTAAAAACATTTTAGAATAATAGGAAAGAAAAAACGGATTGATAACAAAAAACAGCCCATATGAATAATTGAACTTTTTTGTAAAGAGAGAATAAATAAAATAATATATTTAATATATTTAGTCTTTTGCAGCAAACCGAGTTGTTGGAGCATTAGAATAGATTATGAAAGTGTAAGTTCATTAAAAAATATTTCACGCATGCCAACATTTAACCTTAAATATTGTGTTAACAATTTTAACCTTTTCTTCATTAAACCGCTTAAATACCAACTACAACAAATATATATAACCTTGATAAAACATAACAGGAAAATCTTTGTTTGCTTTTTCATTTCATTCTACTAAAGTGCAAGGTTTTCATGCCGCAAGCATATTTCTTGCTTGTTTCAGAGCATCGAGTTTCAATGACTTCTTGGGATTACAAAAGAAATAAAAAAATTCTTTTATTTGTTTCCTTTAGTACTTTAGACTTGAAAACGACATTTAAACAAGCGTTAGCTCTTAAATAACTAGAATATTGCTTTTTTTACTTTATTTGCCATTCTTTTTTCTGTACAAAGAAAAATCCAAAACATAAAATATGCAATAATAATTTAAAGATTATTTTTAAATAACCATTCATTGTCTGTTTATGCTGTACTAAAAAAGAAATGGATGAGAAAAAAACTGTAATTTAAGTAGATGATGCGGCATAAAACTCCCTAAAGGATAAGAAAAATGAAATTTTAAAGACCTAAAAAAAGAGTAGAGGCTCCATAACTCATTGGTTAGCATAATAATGAACGAATAAAAAATACGTGTAATAGTAGTACAAAATCACCATGACGTATGAGTAATAAAAATTTCAACTATTTAATTAATTTTAAGTACAATACATATTTAAATTTAATTTAACTACCGCAAGGCTGTTTTTATTTACATATAAATTATTTTGTAATGAATTTGCAAAGGGCCAAGTTTAAAAGTTTCTTTTAAATTCGTTACATAAATTTGTAATTTTTTGTTGCTACTAATGTTGTAACATAAATCAATCGAGTGAAATATGTATGTATATACCGTTTCCATTTTAGCTTGAACTTTAAACCTGAAGTACTACACAAATTTATTTAAATTTTATGTATTTTTGAGTATTTATGTTTGTGTGGTGGGTCGTTGTTGGCAGAAAGCATACATTTCTCAGAACAATAATTGAGAAACATTAAACAGTTGAAACATTAATTGAAATTTAATTGAGGGTAAATAAATCACTGAAATTACATTGACCTGCCAGCAAAGAGAACAAAAGGGATTATGGGCCATTTTGGAGTTAATAGCAATATAAAAATATAAGATATCGAATTTCGGTAGAAAACATAATCAGTAGGTAGTACACAAACCATTTGGATAACCATCAATTATTTTATGATATTTTTATATACATATTTATACCCTACACCACTATAGTAGGGAGGGTATTATGCGTTTGTGCTGATGTTTGACACCCTAAAATATTGATCCTACTCCCTTGTAGTATACCAATCGACTCAGAATCACTTTTGGAGTCCATTAAGCTGCGTCCGTCTATCCGTCCGTCCGTCCTTCTGTGTGTCCATGTAAACCTAGTGCACACTCTACAGGTCGCAATTTTTAAGATAATTTGATAAAATTTTGCAATTTTCCCCATTAGAAAATGAATGTAAAATTTAACATAAATGCTTTATTATTGAAAATGCATCACATTTAATATTCGTAATTGGTGTAGGGTATGATATGGTCGTCCACGCTCGACTATTGTTTATTGCTTGTCTTTTGGCTAGAAAATTTTTGGTGAATAAATGTATTTTGACCTTGTTTTTGTTAACTCTTAAAGTTTTTATGAAATTTTGAAAAACTTATTTAACAAACTTGTTACTTAAGCCCTTCTTCCCTTGAATTACTTGCTTTAGTTGCTTGCACGCAAAAAACCTCTTAACAATAATTCCCTTAAATAAATACATTTCCTTGAAAGTTGAAAAATTTATTTTTATGACGAATTACAAGATTTAAAGACAGTCATTTATTATATTTATAAATAAATATTAAATTAATTGAGCGAAAATAATATCTATTGCGTTTTGGAATTACAAACAATTATCAATAAGAAAGACAAACAAGTAAGAATGTATAGTAGTGTATGACCGACCATATGATACCCTAAACCAGTGATATATAATATTAGATATTAGTTTAGAAGTGAATTTTGACCATCAAGTAATTTTCGGAGGACTTTTTATGGGGGCTAAGGTTAATTGAGACCCGATCATTACGAAAACCAACAGTATCATTTAGACTTATATAAAACTAAGTTTTGCTGATTTTTGTAGAAATACAATCATATTTAACATAGCACAGAGCATGTGGCCAATTTCATCAAATAATCTTAAAGATTGCGACTTGTAGCGTGTGCACAATCTTACACAGACGGACAGATAGACAGATGGACGGACACATCTAAATCGACTCTACTTGGGGGCTATGATTGTACGGGGGCTAGGAGAAACAATACACCGATTTTAGCCATTTTCAATAGGCTTTGTCCTTGGCTTAAAAGAAGAGCATGTGGCAAATTTCATCAAATAATCTTAAAAATTGCGACCTGTAGCGTGTGCACAAGCTTACACAGACGGTCAGATGGACGGACACATCTAAATCGACTCTACTCGGGGGCTATGGTTGTATGGGGACTAGGAAGAACAATACACCGATATTAGCCATTTTAGCCATTTTCATAAAATAATCTTGAAAATTGCGACCTGTAGCGTATGCACAAGCTTACATGAACACAGACGGATGGACACAGCTAAATCTTCTGAATCGATTTAGTGATTCTGAGCCGATTGCTATAATTTAAGCTGGATGTGGAACCAGTATTTTTGATTGTTACAAACATCAGCACAAACGCATAATACCATCTCCACTATAATGGTGTAGGGTATAATAAATAACGGTTATTAAATTTATAAAAATGGGAAAACAGAAAGATGTATACCAAAAACACATTAAGGGGAACAAATTGATCGAATGACATAAACAAATTTTTATTTGAAAATTACACAGGCCATCAAAATTTCAAAAAAAAATTTCAAAAACCCAAGGTATTCATCAGAGTTTTTTTTTAAAGATAAAAAAGTTTGCCAAATTTTGAGACGATATAACAGCGGAAAGCCACCATTTTTTATAAAGTTTGTTATGTCATTTAAAAGTTTAATCTTTTGACTTTGAAATAATGCTTTAATCTCTGTTATTTCTTCTACCTTTTTCAAAATATTTATTAAACTGGTAAAGAATCTAGATTGCCTTTATCTTGGACAAAAACTTTCATACTGTTACACTCTAACCTAATTTAGAGCCAAAACTGTTTATTCGATTTACTAACTCATTTCTTAACCATTACACCATTCCACCACTCCAATGGTTACGCTCCATTACTCTGGTAAATACCCCTACACACTTATATTATAAAGAACTAAACCTTTGGGCCATTATTAAAATTGTTAACGATATTTTTTGTTGTTATATTTAAAAATTGTGTAAAATGTTCTCTCATAAAAATTCCTTTACAGACAGACTAATAAATAAATTTGAAAATTTGTGTTTATAAAATAAAACACTTTAGTTGGAAAAATAAGAAAATATCCTGTTATAAAAAAAAAAACAAATAAATTTTGATTTCATGATAAATATCCTTGAGGCATGGTAATGCTTACCAATTACTTGAATGTTTTATTACTGTAGCTGTTTTTGTTTTTATATGATTTTCACTTTAGCATTAAATGTTCTAAATGTGTTTAGATAATTAAAACTAATTACTTAAATTGATTCTGTTTATCGCAACAAACAATGTATTTGGTAATTTGTTGCGGTAGAAACAATAAGACAATAATTATTTATGTAGAAAGCAAAAACTGAAATAAATTATTATAAATAATCTAATATCCTACATAACAATCTTTTATAAAAAAAAACTTACTATTTATTTATAAATTGTTTTAAATAGTTTCAAATTTAATTTAAATATATTTGAATATTTTCAACAACCTCCTCCTACTTTTATTACTACAGCAAATTGGTTTAATTTAATTTACAAATAAAAATAAATAAACGAAACAAACTTTATTTTACATAGACCTCAAATTGACATCATTAAATAACATGAAATTAAATGAAAGCAAAAATACTAAAAATATATCAAACTGCGCAGCAAAATATCTTTTTATATAAAATACAAATTGAAACATTTTGTCACATCACATAAATAAAGTTTTTGATATTTAAAGCGGGTAAAATGAAATGTTTCTCTTGCCACTTCAAAGGCAACACTTAACGAACCAATATATTTGTATTTTCTTTATTATACCCTACATCACTTTGATGGAGGGGAGGGGGGTATTATGCGTTTGTGCTGATATTTGTAACACCCAAAGTTATTGGTTCCACACCCAACTTCCTGAGACGGTTAAGCTATATGTAACTACTGTAACTAACTGTTTGTCAGTCCGTCAGCCTGTAAATGTACACCTTGTGCCCAACTATCATTTAGCCCAACTGAAGCCTCCGAAAAGAGCTTTTAAACTCGTGGTGATCGGGCCTCATTTGACCCTAGCTCTTCCCTTCGGGAGCCTGTTACCTTGGTGAAATCTTCATCTTGGTGTTATTGCAGTATCACGGGGAAAAGAGATGCTACCAATACCTCTAGTTTGTCGAGACTATAAACTGGTGATAATAAAATGTATCCTTGGAATGATTTGACATGAGGTCGAACCAGAGCACCATATAATCTGGCACTACGGGTGGCCAGTTTCCCACAGGACTTGTCCTGGCTGGTCAGTTGAGGTTCCTTCGGGATCCACGTAGTGGCTGTGGTTTAAACCCAATTTCTTGCGGAGATAATGTTGGTTGATATATCCTATGCCATATATGTCTGGATTCTGGATTTCATCTCAAGAGATGTCACTGGGTGATGTGACAGAGCAACTTATGCTGGATTCCTGAAAACGTTGAGTATCTCTTACTCTTCGCTTGGTAGGGCGCCAGTATAGGTTGGGAAATTTTCAGGTTGACATTTGGTAGTTGCCTGTCACTCCGTAGATCGTTCTTTATGATCTGAGAATGGAGCTGTACCGAAATTCAGTAACTTTTTAACTACAAAAATTTGTCGTTAAATAGTAAAAATTCGTAAGTTAACAATAATTGTAGTTATGTGGTATTCTGAATTTTATTTCAACGATTTTTTCGTTAAACATAATCATTAGTTAACGAAAAGTATCGACAAATAAAAAGTTCATGTTAATAATTTTATATTTTAAAAATATTTCAATACAAAACTTTTGACATTCTCATATTTTTCCGATCTTTGTCGTTAAAATATTCTAAAGTCGTTAAAAAGTTATAGAATTGCAATTTCGTTAATGCAACCGATAATTGTCGTTACTTTACGATATCGGTAGTTAAAATTAAAAAAATACAGAATTACCGCGATTCAGTATCTTTTTAACTACAAAAATTTGTCGTTAAATAGTAAAAATTTGTAAGTTAACAATAATTGTCGTTATGTGGTATTCTGAATTTTATTTCAACGATTTTTTCATTAAACATAATCATTAGTTAACGAAAAGTATCGGCAATGTAACGACAAATAGAAAGTTCACGTTAATAATTTTATATTTTAAAAATATTTTAATACAAAAATTTTGACATTCTCAAATTTTTCCGATCTTTGTGGTTAAAATATTCTAAAGTTGTTAAAAAGTTAGAGAATTGCAAATTCGTTAATGCAACCGATATTTGTCGTTACTTTACGATATAGGTAGTTAAAATTTAAAAAATACAGAATTGCGGTACTGATGTAAGTTAGTGAACGATCGGCAAAGACTCCTATGCTCTACTAGAAGACTAGTACTGATTTAGTAGACCATCTCAACAGAATGCATATTGTTACATGCTACGCGACTGAGACCTGCCACTCAACTTGTCGGGACAATTATTGGGTGTGAATTGACTTTGGAAATTCCGGCATCCTTTGTCACATCATCTAACTTACAGAGGAATCCTGATTTATTAGCTGGATATTTCGGACTAGCAAATACATCTCTAGGTGCTGTTGCCGAATCAACAGGGCCATCTCAGTAGAGTGGTTGCGCCGGCTTTAAAAGGTTAAGGATTTCAGTGAAATGGGTCATTAGTTGACATTCATTCATGACATCTAAATGTTGGTCATCTTATGTTATACCGGAAGATTGATTTCAGCCGATGTTGGCGTTGTCTCCCCTTCCATTTACCTCAGACCAGTGATTGATTTTGCCTTGCTGCCTGCTACTGGAACGGGGCTACTATGGCAAGAGATTAGATAGCTCGAGTAGTTTAGCATAGTGCTTGCACATCGATCGGCACAGGCATGTACAAAAATTGCCACATGAGTTCTTCATAGAAGGATTCTGGGGTGTGTGGTGGACCGTTCTCAAGTCTACACAGTGGATGAAAAATAGGACATCTTGACCCTAGCTCCCCTTCAAAGTCCAAAAAATTCCATGAATATCCAAAATTTACTCAAAAACTCTAATATCGCAATAAAATTCAGCACAAATAAATTTTATGTAAACACAAATATAAATTTTATTATGTTCGTCAGTCCATATTTGCCCCTAGCCTTCATATAAAGCCTCTTTCAGAAAATTAGTTATTCTTAAATATATCGAAAACTGGTGTACGTTCGGTCATGCCCGACTATACTTTCTTGCTTGTTTTATTTTAAATTCTAAAGATGATGAAATAAAAGATGTAAAATACACTTGGAGAAAATTTTGTGGCGAAAGATTTTAAGAAAATACTAAGCATCATATCAGACCAAGTCTTAACATAATTCGAAGTATTAGTTTAAGATAAAGTCTTTAGTATATGGAAAAGTAATTAGTACCAGATGAGGTCTTCAGTATGGAATAAAGTCTTTAGCAGAAGACGAAGTCTTCAGTGTAAAACAAAAATGTTTGTACAAGACAGTTAAGTATAAGACGTAGTCAATATTCAGTCATAGTCGATATTTGCAATAAGGCTAGACTGTAGGACATTACATCAACTCAATTATCACTAATTTCATTAAACTAAATAAGACGTAGTCTTGAGTAAAAAACTTAAATAAGAGTTTACAAATAATATTCGTAAAGATCAATATTTTTGTTAAAATTTCCCAAAAATTTGCTTGTGTGTATGTACTAGTATCATTTCACAAAAATTTACTAGAAGATAAGTTTTAACACACACACATCTATAAGTATTCATTTTGATACTATATTTATATATTTTTTTCTTGTCTCTGCTTTAAATTAAACACATAAAAACAGCTACAAATACATACAGCAAGCACTAAATTGAAACCATACTTTTTACATCAAGAAAAATATATTTTTTCTTTTATTTTTTTTTTTTTTTTTCATTTGTGGCATTTTATTTCATACTTCATTTCTGCTGACATAACTTAAACTGTGCCAACACAAGTATTTACCAAACAACAAAAACCAAAATAACCAAATAGTCAAAAGAAATAGTAACTACAACAAAACTAAATACAAAATCATTGTAATGAAAACATTTTTACTAAAATTTCAAAAAAACTAGAAACTTTATCGCCAGTTTTGTAAAGCAAAAAACGAAAATACAAAAAAAAAAAAACGTCTAAAGCAAAACCTTAAAATAACTAACAGCAACAAAAACAACAAGTATGAATATATAGTCGGGAATATTAGACTGATTTCAATCATTTTTAATAGCGTTTGTCCCTGGTTCGAAAGAACAGTATGTGCCAAATTTCATTGAATTATCTTGAAAATTACATTGACAGATAGACAGATAGACAGATAGACAGACAGACAGACAGACAGACAGACAGACAGACAGACAGACAGACAGACAGACAGACAGACAAACAGACAGACAGACAGACAGACAGACAGACAGACAGACAGACAGACAGACAGACAGACAGACAGACAGGCAGACGGACGGACGGACATAAGTAAATCTACTCAGAAAGTGATTATAAGCCGATTGATATACTTTAAGGTAAGTGCAGGACCAATATTTTTGGGTGTTACAAACATCAGCACAAACTCATAATACCCTCCCCACTCTAGTGGTGTAGGGTATAAATAGAATGAATAAAAAGAAAAAATTATTCATTCATTAGTTTAACAATGAAAATAGTTATCTACTTTTACCACAGTCAACATGTTATTGTAAAACAACTACATACTTGTAGATAAAAAAAAATACTCTCCGCAATATTTAGACCATAAAATATTCACACACTAGAAACCTACTGGTTTATATTATGAAATTGAAAACAAACAAAACGGAAGAGCCCTTTACACATACACACATACAGATACTAACACAAATCTATAAATGTATTTTGTTTAACTATTTTATACATATTTTGTTTTTACTACTTAGTAGTTGTTGAAAAAAAGTGTAGAACTCTAAAAAATCAGTAAAAACTGAAACAGCTACATCAAAATTTATTTGCAATTTCAATGACAGTGGCCACCAAAAGCAAATGTAATCAAATGAATAATAAAGTTGAGGGCAACATAAAAAACTACAATAAACTAAAAGTATTTCTAAACGAATGGCTGGAGGAGTAACAAATAAAAACACCTTTGACAAACGAAAAACTGAATAACTTACTTACTGACCATAATTGACCCTACTCCTCATATACTGTCCCCTTCAGAAAATGATTTTAACACTCATTACTGGACTAAACATTCGAGTGTAGCGATGAAATTCGACATAAATTAGTTTCATATGAGCCGAAATCTTTCTACCAAAGGATCGGTCCATAATTGACCCTACCCCAAATATAAGGTCCCCTTCAGAATATGACTTTAACACTCATTACTGGCCTAAACATTCAAGTATAGCGGTATAAGTAAGTTTCATATGAGCCAAAATCTTTCTACAAAATTTTTTTAGGATCGGTCCATAATTGACCCTACCCCCCATATAAGGTCCCCTTAAGAAAGTGACTTTAGAACACCGCGGGGCAAAATCTCTCCATCAAATTGAGTGAGGATCGGTCCATAATTGACCCTACCGCCCATACAAGGTCCCCTTCAGAAAATGTCTTTGACGCTCATTACTGGCTTAAAAATACGAATATAGCAATACAATTTTACACAAGTATGTTCCTCACGAGCCAAAATCTCTCTACCAACTTTTATGTGGATCGATCCATATAAGGCCCTCCTCTGAAAATGTCTACAACGCTCATTACTTGCTTAAAAACATGAATATAGTGACGAAATTTGACACACATAAGTTTTATGCGAGCCAAAATCTCTCTACCAAATTTAGTGAGGATCGGTCCATAATTCACCATACAAGGTCCCCTTCAGAAAATAACTTAAACGCTCATTACTGGTTAAGAAATACGAGAATAGCGATAAAATTTGACACAAGCAAGTTCCTCGTGAGCCAAAATCTCTCTAAGAAACTGTATGTGGATCGTCCATAATTGACCCTACCCCCCATATAAGGTCGAAGTTATAAGCGATTTTAGTTTTCTTAAGTTTTTTGACCAAAAAAATCGATTTTTGAAGGAAAATATGGGTGATCACAAGATAAGCTTATTTTTCCATTTAAACGTGTTTTAACGAAGTTATAAGCGATTTAAGTTTTCTTAAGTTTTTTGACCAAAAAATCGATTTTTGAAGGAAAATATGAGTGATCACAAAATAAGCTTGACCAAAAAATCTATTTGAGTGATCACAAAATAAGCTTATTTTTCCATTTAAACGTGTTTTAACGAAGTTATAAGCGATTTAAGTTTTCTTAAGTTTTTTGACCAAAAAATCGATTTTTGAAGGAGATATGAGTGTTTTAACGAAGTTTTAGTTTTCTTAAGTTTTTTGACCAAAAAATCGATTTTTGAAGGAAAATATGAGTGATCACAAAATAACCTTATTTTTCCATTTAAACGTGTTTTAACGAAGTTATAAGCGATTTTAGTTTTCTTAAGTTTTTTGACCAAAAAATCGATTTTTGAAGGAAAATATGAGTGATCACAAAATAAGCTTATTTTTCCATTTAAACGTATTTTAACGAAGTTATAAGCGATTTAAGTTTTCTTAAGTTTTTTGACCAAAAAATCGATTTGAGTGATCACAAAATAAGCTTATTTTTCCATTTAAACGTGTTTTAACGAAGTTATAAGCGATTTAAGTTTTCTTAAGTTTTTTGACCAAAAAATCGATTTTTGAAGGAAAATATGAGTGATCACAAAATAAGCTTGACCAAAAAATCTATTTGAGTGATCACAAAATAAGCTTATTTTTCCATTTAAACGTGTTTTAACGAAGTTATAAGCGATTTAAGTTTTCTTAAGTTTTTTGACCAAAAAATCGATTTTTGAAGGAGATATGAGTGTTTTAACGAAGTTTTAGTTTTCTTAAGTTTTTTGACCAAAAAATCGATTTTTGAAGGAAAATATGAGTGATCACAAAATAACCTTATTTTTCCATTTAAACGTGTTTTAACGAAGTTATAAGCGATTTTAGTTTTCTTAAGTTTTTTGACCAAAAAATCGATTTTTGAAGGAAAATATGAGTGATCACAAAATAAGCTTATTTTTCCATTTAAACGTGTTTTAACGAAGTTATAAGCGATTTAAGTTTTCTTAAGTTTTTTGACCAAAAATCGATTTTTGAAGGAGATATGAGTGTTTTAACGAAGTTTTAGTTTTCTTAAGTTTTTTGACCAAAAAATCGATTTTTGAAGGAAAATATGAGTGATCACAAAATAAGCTTATTTTTCCATTTAAACGTGTTTTAACGAAGTTATAAGCGATTTTAGTTTTCTTTTTTTTTTTTTTTTTGACCAAAAAATCGATTTTTGAAGGAAAATATAAGTGATCACAAAATAACCTTATTTTTCCATTTAAACGTGTTTTAATGAAGTTATAAGCGATTTTAGTTTTCTTAAGTTTTTTGACCAAAAAATCGATTTTTGAAGGAAAATATGAGTGATCACAAAATAAGCTTATTTTTCCATTTAAACGCCTTTTAACGAAGTTATAAGCGATTTAAGTTTTCTTAAGTTTTTTTGACCAAAAAATCGATTTTTGAAGGATAATATAAGTGATCACAAAATAAGCTTATTTTTCCATTTAAACGTGTTTTAACGAAGTTATAAGCGATTTTAGTTTTCTTAAGTTTTTTTACCAAAAAATCGATTTTTGAAGGAAAATATGAGTGATCACAAAATAAGCTTATTTTTCCATTTAAACGTGTTTTAACGAAGTTATAAGCGATTTTAGTTTTCTTAAGTTTTTTGACCAAAAAATCGATTTTTGAAGGAAAATATGAGTGATCACAAAATAAGCTTATTTTTCCATTTAAACGTGTTTTAACGAAGTTACAAGCGATTTAAGTTTTCTTAAGTTTTTTTGACCAAAAAATCGATTTTTGAAGGATAATATAAGTGATCACAAAATAAGCTTATTTTTCCATTTAAACGTGTTTTAACGAAGTTATAAGCGATTTAAATTTTCTTAAGTTTTTTGACCAAAAAATCGATTTTTGAAGGAAAATATGAGTGATCACAAGATAAGCTTATTTTTCCATTTAAACGTGTTTTAACGAAGTTATAAGCGATTTAAGTTTTCTTTAGTTTTTTGACCAAAAATCGATTTTTGAAGGAGATATGAGTGTTTTAACGAAGTTTTAGTTTTCTTAAGTTTTTGACCAAAAAATCGATTTTTGAAGGAAAATATGAGTGATCACAAAATAAGCTTATTTTTCCTTTTAAACGTGTTTTAAACGAAATTATAAGCGATTTTAGTTTTCTTAAGTTTTTTGACCAAAAAATCGATTTTTGAAGGAAAATATAAGTGATCACAAAATAACCTTATTTTTCCATTTAAACGTGTTTTAACGAAGTTATAAGCGATTTTAGTTTTCTTAAGTTTTTTGACCAAAAAATCGATTTTTGAAGGAAAATATGAGTGATCACAAAATAAGCTTATCTTTCCATTTAAACGTGTTTTAACGAAGTTATAAGCGATTTAAGTTTTCTTAAGTTTTTTGACCAAAAAATCGATTTTTGAAGGAAAATATGAGTGATCACAAAATAAGCTTATTTTTCCATTTAAACGTGTTTTAACGAAGTTATTAGCGATTTAAGTTTTCTTAAGTTTTTTTGACCAAAAAATCGATTTTTGAAGGATAATATAAGTGATCACAAAATAACCTTATTTTTCCATTTAAACGTGTTTTAACGAAGTTATAAGCGATTTTAGTTTTCTTAAGTTTTTTGACCAAAAAAATCGATTTTTGAAGGAAAATATGAGTGATCACAAAATAAGCTTATTTTTCCATTTAAACGTGTTTTAACGAAGTTATAAGCGATTTTAGTTTTCTTAAGTTTTTTGACCAAAAAATCGATTTTTGAAGGCGATATTAGTGTTTTAACGAAGTTTTAGTTTTCTTAAGTTTTTTGACCAAAAAATCGATTTTTGAAGGAAAATATGAGTGATCACAAAATAAGCTTATTTTTCCATTTAAACGTGTTTTAACGAAGTTATAAGCGATTTAAGTTTTCTTAAGTTTTTTTGACCAAAAAATCGATTTTTGAAGGATAATATAAGTGATCACAAAATAACCTTATTTTTCCATTTAAACGTGTTTTAACGAAGTTATAAGCGATTTTAGTTTTCTTAAGTTTTTTGACCAAAAAATCGATTTTTGAAGGAAAATATGAGTGATCACAAAATAAGCTTATTTTTCCATTTAAACGTGTTTTAACGAAATTACAAGCGATTTTAGTTTTCTTAAGTTTTTTGACCAAAAAATCGATTTTTGAAGGAAAATATGAGTGATCACAAAATAAGCTTATTTTTCCATTTAAACGTGTTTTAACGAAGTTACAAGCGATTTAAGTTTTCTTAAGTTTTTTTGACCAAAAAATCGATTTTTGAAGGATAATATAAGTGATCACAAAATAAGCTTATTTTTCCATTTAAACGTGTTTTAACGAAGTTATAAGCGATTTAAATTTTCTTAAGTTTTTTGACCAAAAAATCGATTTTTGATGGAAAATATGAGTGATCACAAGATAAGCTTATTTTTCCATTTAAACGTGTTTTAACGAAGTTATAAGCGATTTAAGTTTTCTTAAGTTTTTTGACCAAAAATCGATTTTTGAAGGAGATATGAGTGTTTTAACGAAGTTTTAGTTTTCTTAAGTTTTTTGACCAAAAAATCGATTTTTGAAGGAAAATATGAGTGATCACAAAATAAGCTTATTTTTCCATTTAAACGTGTTTTAACGAAGTTATAAGCGATTTTAGTTTTCTTAAGTTTATTGACCAATAAATCGATTTTTGAAGAAAAATATGAGTGATCACAAAATAAGCTTATTTTTCCATTTAAACGTGTTTTAACGAAGTTATAAGCGATTTAAGTTTTCTTAAGTTTATTGACCAATAAATCGATTTCTGAAGAAAAATATGAATGAGTGATCACAAAATAAGCTTATTTTTCCATTTAAACGTGTTTTAACGAAGTTATAAGCGATTTAAGTTTTCTTAAGTTTTTTTGACCAAAAAAACGATTTTTGAAGGAAAATATGAGTGATCACAAAATAAGCTTATTTTTCCATTTAAACGTGTTTTAACGAAGTTATAAGCGATTTTAGTTTTCTTAAGTTTATTGACCAATAAATCGATTTTTGAAGAAAAATATGAATGAGTGATCACAAAATAAGCTTATTTTTCCATTTAAACGTGTTTTAACGAAGTTATAAGCGATTTAAGTTTTCTTAAGTTTTTTGACCAAAAAAACGATTTTTGAAGGAAAATATGAGTGATCACAAAATAAGCTTATTTTTCCATTTAAACGTGTTTTAACGAAATTACAAGCGATATTAGTTTTCTTAAGTTTTTTGACCAAAAAATCGATTTTTGAAGGAGATATGAGTGTTTTAACGAAGTTTTAGTTTTCTTAAGTTTTTTGACCAAAAAATCGATTTTTGAAGGAAAATATGAGTGATCACAAAATAACCTTATTTTTCCATTTAAACGTGTTTTAACGAAGTTATAAGCGATTTTAGTTTTCTTAAGTTTTTTGACCAAAAAATCGATTTTTGAAGGAAAATATGAGTGATCACAAAATAAGCTTATTTTTCCATTTAAACGTGTTTTAACGAAATTACAAGCGATTTTAGTTTTCTTAAGTTTTTTGACCAAAAAATCGATTTTTGAAGGAAAATATGAGTGATCACAAAATAAGCTTATTTTTCCATTTAAACGTGTTTTAACGAAATTACAAGCGATTTTAGTTTTCTTAAGTTTTTTGACCAAAAAATCGATTTTTGAAGGAAAATATGAGTGATCACAAAATAAGCTTATTTTTCCATTTAAACGTGTTTTAACGAAGTTATAAGCGATTTAAGTTTTCTAAAGTTTTTTGACCAAAAAATCGATTTTTGAAGGAGATATTAGTGTTTTAACGAAGTTTTAGTTTTCTTAAGTTTTTTGACCAAAAAATCGATTTTTGAAGGAAAATATGAGTGATCACAAAATAAGCTTATTTTTCCATTTAAACGTGTTTTAACGAAGTTATAAGCGATTATAGTTTTCTTAATTTTTTTGACCAAAAAATCGATTTTTGAAGGAAAATATAAGTGATCACAAAATAACCTTATTTTTCCATTTAAACGTGTTTTAACGAAGTTATAAGCGATTTTAGTTTTCTTAAGTTTTTGACCAAAAATCGATTTTTGAAGGAAAATATGAGTGATCACAAAATAAGCTTATCTTTCCATTTAAACGTGTTTTAACGAAGTTATAAGCGATTTAAGTTTTCTTAAGTTTTTTGACCAAAAAATCGATTTTTGAAGGAAAATATGAGTGATCACAAAATAAGCTTATCTTTCCATTTAAACGTGTTTTAACGAAGTTATAAGCGATTTAAGTTTTCTAAAGTTTTTTGACCAAAAAATCGATTTTTGAAGGAGGTATTAGTGTTTTAACGAAGTTTTAGTTTTCTTAAGTTTTTTGACCAAAAATCGATTTTTGAAGGAAAATATGAGTGATCACAAAATAAGCTTATTTTTCCATTTAAACGTGTTTTAACGAAGTTATAAGCGATTTTAGTTTTCTTAAGTTTTTTGACCAAAAAATCGATTTTTGAAGGAAAATATGAGTGATCACAAAATAAGCTTATTTTTCCATTTAAACGTGTTTTAACGAAGTTATAAGCGATTTAAGTTTTCTTAAGTTTTTTGACCAAAAAATCGATTTTTGAAGGAAAATATGAGTGATCACAAAATAAGCTTATTTTTCCATTTAAACGTGTTTTAACGAAATTACAAGCGATATTAGTTTTCTTAAGTTTTTTGACCAAAAAATCGATTTTTGAAGGAAAATGTGAGTGATCACAAAATAAGCTTATTTTTCCATTTAAACGTGTTTTAACGAAGTTATAAGTGATTTAAGTTTTCTTAAGTTTTTTGACCAAAAAATCGATTTTTGAAGGAGATATGAGTGTTTTAACGAAGTTTTAGTTTTCTTAAGTTTTTTGACCAAAAAATCGATTTTTGAAGGAAAATATGAGTGATCACAAAATAAGCTTATTTTTCCATTTAAACGTGTTTTAACGAAGTTATAAGCGATTTTAGTTTTCTTAAATTTTTTGACCAAAAAATCGATTTTTGAAGGAAAATATGAGTAATCACAAAATAAGCTTATTTTTCCATTTAAACGTGTTTTAACGAAGTTACAAGCGATTTTAGTTTTCTTAAGTTTTATGACCAAAAAATCGATTTTTGAAGGAAAATATGAGTGATCACAAGATAACCTTATTTTTCCATTTAAACGTTTTTTAACGAAGTTATAAGCGATTTTAATTTTCTTAAGTTTTTTGACCAAAAAATCGATTTTTGAAGGAAAATATGAGTGATCACAAAATAAGCTTATTTTTCCATTTAAACGTGTTTTAACGAAGTTATAAGCGATTTAAGTTTTCTTAAGTTTTTTGACCAAAAAATCGATTTTTGAAGGAAAATATGAGTGATCACAAAATAAGCTTATTTTTCCATTTAAACGTGTTTTAACGAAATTACAAGCGATTTTAGTTTTCTTAAGTTTTTTGACCAAAAAATCGATTTTTGAAGGAAAATATGAGTGATCACAAAATAAGTTTATTTTTCCATTTAAACGTGTTTTAACGAAGTTATAAGAGATTTTAGTTTTCTTGGAAAATATGAGTGATTTTTGAAGGAAAATATGAATGATCACAAAACAAGCGCATTTTTTCCATTTAAACGTGTTTTAACGAAGTTATAAGCGATTTTAGTTTTCTTAAGTTTTTTGACCAATAAATCGATTTTTGAAGAAAAATATGAATGAGTGATCACAAAATAAGCTTATTTTTCCTTTTAAACGTGTTTTAACGAAATTATAAGCGATTATAGTTTTCTTAATATTTTTGACCAATAAATCGATTTTTGAAGGAAAATATGAGTGATCACAAAATAATCACAATTAAAATCACAATTTAAACGTGTTTTAACGAAGTTATAAGAGATTTTAGTTTTCTTAAGTTTTTTGACCAAAAAATCGATTTTTGAAGGAAAATATGAGTGATCACAAAATAAGCTTATTTTTCCATTTAAACGTGTTTTAACGAAGTTATAAGCGATTTAAGTTTTTTTAAGTTTTTTGACCAAAAATCGATTTTTGAAGGAGATATGAGTGTTTTAACGAAGTTTTAGTTTTCTTAAGTTTTTTGACCAAAAAATCGATTTTTGAAGGAAAATATGAGTGATCACAAAATAAGCTTATTTTTCCATTTAAACGTGTTTTAACGAAGTTATAAGCGATTTAAGTTTTCTTAAGTTTTTTGACCAAAAAATCGATTTTTGAAGGAAAATATGAGTAATCACAAAATAAGCTTATTTTTCCATTTAAACGTGTTTTAACGAAGTTACAAGCGATTTTAGTTTTCTTAAGTTTTATGACCAAAAAATCGATTTTTGAAGGAAAATATGAGTGATCACAAGATAAGCTTATTTTTCCATTTAAACGTGTTTTAACGAAGTTATAAGCGATTTTAGTTTTCTTAAGTTTTTTGACCAAAAAATTGATTTTTGAAGGAAAATATCAGTGATCACTAAATAACCTTATTTTTCCATTTAAACGTGTTTTAACGAAGTTATAAGCGATTTAAGTTTTCTTAAGTTTTTTGACCAAAAAATCGATTTTTGAAGGAAAATATGAGTGATCACAAAATAAGCTTATTTTTCCATTTAAACGTGTTTTAACGAAGTTATAAGCGATTTTAGTTTTCTTAAGTTTATTGACCAATAAATCGATTTTTGAAGAAAAATATGAATGAGTGATCACAAAATAAGCTTATTTTTCCTTTTAAACGTGTTTTAACGAAATTATAAGCGATTATAGTTTTCTTAATTTTTTTGACCAATAAATCGATTTTTGAAGGAAAATATGAGTGATCACAAAACAAGCTTATTTTTCCATTTAAATGTGTTTTAACGAAGTTATAAGCGATTTTAGTTTTCTTAAGTTTATTGACCAATAAATCGATTTTTGAAGAAAAATATGAGTGATCACAAAATAAGCTTATTTTTCCATTTAAACGTGTTTTAACGAAGTTATAAGCGATTTTAGTTTTCTTAATTTTTTTGACCAAAAAATCAATTTTTGAAGGAAAATATGAGTGATCACAAGATAAGCTTATTTTTCCATTTAAACGTGTTTTAACGAAGTTATAAGCGATTTTAATTTTCTTCAGTTTTTTGACCAAAAAATCGATTTTTGAAGGAAAATATGAGTGATCACAAAATAAGCTTATTTTTCCATTTAAACGTGTTTTAACGAAGTTATAAGCGATTTAAGTTTTCTTAAGTTTTTTGACCAAAAAATCGATTTTTGAAGGAAAATATGAGTGATCACAAAATAAGCTTATTTTTCCATTTAAACGTGTTTTAACGATGTTATAAGTTGTTTTTGTCATTCCGTTTGTAACACATCGAAATATTGGTCACACACCCACAAAAGTATATATATTTTGGGTCCTTATTAAATTCTAAGACGATCTAGCCATGTCCGTCCGTCTGTGTGTTGAAAGCACACTAGAGTCGGAACGAGAAGTGGTAAGCAGCTGAAATTTTGCATAAATATTTTCCATTGATGCAGTTTGTTTGGTGTTGAAAATGGGTCGGTCCATGTTTTCGTGTAGCCCCCATATATGTGCCCCCCGAAAAACAGTGTATACAATCACAGATAATTTAAAAACATAAGTATATCAATGAAATTCTACATAAAAATTTTTATATGAGCCGAAATCTTCCTACCAAATTTTACGAGAATCGGCCTATATAAGGTCCATCTCAGAAAACGACTATAACGGTCATAACTTGCTTAAAAACTTGCTTAACTATCAAAATGATAGTTAAGCAACGAAATTAAACGTAAACAAGGAACTAAAATATCTCCCCCATATTTTATGGATCCTATAAGGTTCCCTCAGAAAATTACTTTAAAGCTCATAATTTTGTTCAAAATCCCAGTAAATCAACGAATGTCGACATAAATAAGTTAAGTTTTAAAGTTAGTTTTAAATAAGTTGGTTCATAATTGACCTACCCCCGATAAAAGGTTCCCTCATAAAATAACATAACTCATCACTTTGCTGCAAAATTATAGTAAAGCAACGAAATTCGACTTAAACAAGTTTTCGGAGAACTAAAACCTCTCTGCCAAATTTTATGGAGATCGGCATTAACCATAATAAGGTCCTCTCAGAAAATTACTTTAAAGTTTATTATTTGCTTTAAAATTTTATGGAAACCACGAAATTCAGCAACGAAATTCGACATAAACAACTTCTTTAAAATTATAGTAAAGCAATGAATTTCGACATAAACAGGTTTTATTGGAACATTATTCTGACTGTTTTTTGAGGATCGGTCCAAAGGCCTTTCTGATAGAATGACATTAACGGCCATAACTGGCTCAAAAGTACCTGTATATCGATAAAATTCGTCATGAACTAGGTTTATAGGATCTAAAATATTTCTGTCAAATATTATGAGCATCGGGCCATATTGTATTAAAGCCTTCTTATAAGGCTCCATATAATAAGTTTTACTGAAACCAAAATCTTTGTAAAATCTTCGAAGGACCGGTTCAAAATTAAACATAAGTAAATTTACAGGAAATCAAATCATTAAAAAATTATATATGATAAACCTGTTCAGAAAAAATCCAATAGATGTTTAAATTGTGGTAGCAAAAACATCGATTTATACAGTATAGGTCCATTATATAGACCATTTTCCGAAATTCGCTTGAAATTTAAGACACATGACTGATGGTGGGTATATAAGATTCGGCACGACCGAATATAGCACTCTTACTTGTTCTAACTGTTTTCTTACTTGTTTACATTATCTTTCTTTGAGCAGATATTTGCCTGAAACATATGAATAAATTTTATATATACAAATATGCCATCCAGAAGGTAATAACAATTCCAAAAAATTGTTTTATTTCTTGAACATTTTCATGTTAAAAATCTCATTAAATCTCATTTAAATTTGATGGAAATTCAAAAGTCATCAAGAAATTATCTTTAATTATACTATATGGATGTTCTTTTGTCATATTTACTTATGACTTCAGTTTTTCTTGTCCAGCTTTTCACACACACACACTTATATCCTAGCAATGTTCTCACCCATTTATTTAATTTTCAATAATAAACCACACAATCTTCAATAATTATAGCCGCAGGATGTGAATATTATTTTTGTTTTTTTCCTTTTATTAATTGTAAAGTGCGTTATCTAGGTGACAGGGTAAATTATGCATGTATATGTAAGTATGAATATATGTATTTAAAGCGAGTTACATGTAGACACTGCAAAGAGGACTCATACATGTCGTTTGTATGTATGTCCTGCAGCACTTTATTTCGTAAATAATTTATTTAACATTTTCTGCATTAATATGGTTTCTCATAAAAATCAACCATTATTTATGAACATTTTATGTTGAATTTTATATTGATTTCTTTATAGTCAAATTATTACGTTTGTGTTTTATTAAAGTTGGTTTTTTGTTTCAATTGACTACAGCTGGAAGCTTTCGCAGAGTTTTATATATATATATAGATCAGAGGAGCGCAAGATTGCCATTACATAGCACGCGTGATAGGGTAAGAAAATTCTGCTGACGCTAAGTTGATACACATACACTATAGGTTTAATTCTTCTTCTTTTTATAATGAGCAATATCAGTTAGTTTGCTCTCAACTTGAAAAACAAAATCAAATCAGTTGCTGATCAGCACTTGTCGAAGCAAGGTCTGTGCGCGACGTTTTTAAAATACACACAGAAATACAACAACAAAATTTTGAGAAAGCCGAATTAATGAGAGAACAGTTGATAGTTTTTTATATATAGACTTTGATATACGCTAGCTGTCAAAATCCGTAATAAATATTTGACAGTTAGCATATACATTATAGTTTGTAGTCATTTTATTAGTATACTTTTATTTTGAATTGAATTCTGTTCTCTGCTGCTTTACCAACACAAATAAAACTATGGTAGTCTATGGTAGTATGTGTTTGAGCAACACTGATATAGATACTTATGTATGTTAGAGAGTCCGTATTAGTTGAAAAGGGCCTTAGTTCCCTACCAGCGATTGAAAATCTTGATCAATATGACAATATGTTAAGGAAATAACGGTATTTTTCTCGTACTTAGTACTAGAAATATGTAGTCCACGGGACACCCTAATGTATGAATGTATGTGTGATATTGTGGAGATTATTTCAATTTAATACAGTAATTTTTTATACCCTCCACCACCATCAGTGGTGATAGAGGGTATATATAACTTTGTCATTCCGTGTGTAACACCAAGAAATATTCATCTGAGACCCAACAAAGTATATATATTCTGGGTCCTAATCAAATTCTGAGTCGATTTAGCTATGTCCGTCTGTCCGTCTGTCTGTGTAAAACACGCTCACGATAAAACGAAGCAATAGAGCTTAACCAAATTCACCCAAAATGTTCTTCATTTTCCTAAGTTGTTTGGTATTGCAAATGGGCAAAATCGGTTCACACCGGGAAAAGTTATGAATCAAAATTTAAAACAACCTCGGAAAAAAATAAGCATTTTTTACACATTCTGATGTAATTTTCTCGAAAACTATGCATGATAATTCCATGAAAATCACCTTACATTCGTTTCTGCACAAGATCTTGATCCGTGCTGAAAATTGCTAGAATCGGTCCACAATTTCATATACCTCCCATACAAAAGTACATATTCCCGGAAAATGGGTTTTTTGTTAATAACTTCCGCCACAATGTCGATATCTTCACAAACTTTTACAAATTAAAATCTTATATCAATAGAATTCTTTCAGAGGAAAAATTTTATGGATCGGTCCATAATTGGACATAGCTCCCATACAAGGTCCCCTCCTGAAAATCACTTAAACGCGCATAACTCATTACTAAATTAAGATATCCAAATAAAATTTGGTATAAGTATTGCCCATATGCATAGAAATATTACTGTGAAAGTTTTTTTCGATCGGTCCATAATTGGTCATAGCTCCCATACAAGGTCCCCTCCCGAAAATCACTTAAACGCGCATAACTCAGTACTTAATTAAGATATCCATATAAAATTTGGTAAAAGTATTGCCCATATACATAGAAATATTACTCTGAAATTTTTTTCCGATCGGTCCATAATTGGTCATAGCTCCCATACAAGGTCCCCTCCCGAAAATCACTTAAACGAGCTTAACTCATAACTAAATTAAGATATCCATATAAAATTTGGTAGAAATATTACTCATATGCACAGAAATATTATTGTGAAATTTTTTTCCGATCGGTCCATAATTGATCATAGCTCCCATACAAGGTCCCCTCCCGAAAATCACTTAAACGCGCATAACTCATTACTAAATTCAGATATCCATACAAGGTTTGGTACAAGTATTGCCCATATGCATAGAAATATTACTGTGAAATTTTTTTCCGATCGGTCCATAATTGGTCATAGCTCCCATACAAGGTCCCCTCCCGAAAATCACTTAAACGCGCATAACTCATTACGAAATTAAGATATCCATATAAAATTTGGTATAAGTATTGCCCATATGCATAAAAAATATTACTGTGAAATTTTTTTCCGATCGGTCCATAATTGGTCATAGCTCCCATACAAGGTCCCCTCTCGAAAATCACTTAAACGCGCATAACACATTACTAAATTAAGATATCCATACAAGGTTTGGTAGAAGTATTACTCATATGCACAGAAATATTACTGTGAAAATTTTTTTCCATCGGTCCATAATTGGTCATAGCTCCCAACAAGGTCCCCTCCCGAAAATCACTTAAACGCGCATAACTCATTACTTAATTAAGATACCCATATGATACAAATATTACTCATATGCACAGAAATATTACAGATAATTTTTTTCCGATCGGTCCATAACTGGTCATAGCTCCCATACAAGGTCCCATCCCGAAAATCACTTAAACGCACATAACTCATTACTAAATTAAGATATCCATATAAAGTTTGGCAGAAATATTGCTCATATACAGAGAAATATTACTGTGTAATTGTTTTCCTATCGATCCATAATTGATCATAGCTCTCATACAAGGTCCCTTTCAGAAAAACACTTAAAGGCACATAACTCATTACCAAATAATGATATAAATAAATACTATTTTTGTTCATAAATACTATTTTGTAATGCAAAAAGCACTTAATGCTATTTCAAAAAATTTTCACGATCGGTCTATATTTGGTCATATCTCTCATACTAGGTCCTGCCCCTAAAAGCGCTTTAACCGTATTTAACTATTTGCATTATCAATTTGTGTAGAACAAAATTATATATATGTATGTATTTTTAAAATCCTTAAATCTTTCACACACATGCATACATGCAAATACGAGATATCGCTAAAGCATATCTTAGGGCGCTATAAAAATTTAAATGAAAGTGGCGTTTCTAATGTTCAATAAATCTTGGAATTGTAGTAGATTTAAGCTGTTTAAATCTTGGGATTTTTCTATTTCAGACATGAGAAAACTTATTTCTACAAATATTTTATTAATTAGAAATGTATTAATACAAAAGTTGCTGGTGGAGGGTATTTAAGATTCGGCTCAGCCGAATATAGCACTCTAACTTGTTTGGTTTAAATTACAATTTAAAAGAAACATGCTAATTTGTTTAAAAGTAAATTTCTTTAACATAAATGTTGAAGATAAATTTATTTCAATAAGAAAAACTAATTAAAATTTTTATTTTTAGTTATATGAATTTTACAGCAACAAAACTTTGAAAAAAGCAAAAAGGAAATAATATTTACTACTTTGAAGGTATTGTCATAGGAGGTAGGTTTTTTTCCATATTTGTTCAATGCTTCTGAAGTCATGGTTTAGACTACAACATTCAACAAATTCTTTAAGCTTACCATGTCAACTATGGCCTTGAGCTGGGCTCAACCGAGAGGCCTCAATGTAAACCCGGCAAAAACGGAAATCTGACTTTTTACAAGAAAGACAAAAATTTCTACGTATACTGAACTTTGTTTCCTGGGCAAGAAGATACCAATGATAGACAAAGTTAAGTACTTAGGTGTAATCCTCGACCGGAAATTAAAATGACACCACATATGTAGAGGATAGGATCAACAAGGCACATCTATGCTGGGCGATATGTAGGAGAACTATAGGCATGAAATGGGTTCTTAGTCCTACTATGACAAATTGGCTTTATAAAAGTGTAATTAGACCATTTCTAGCGTATGCTTCAATAATCTGGTGGACTGCTTTGGACAAAAAGTGCAATATCAAACTACTACAGGGAGTTCAGCGTACATGCTGCTTGGGTATAAGTGGTGCCATGTGTACTACTTCAACCAAGGCTCTGGAAACGTTGCTAGATATTCCACCCATTGAAACATATTTAAAATATGAGGCAACGCTTACAGCCGAACGGCTCTTTACTTCAGGCGAACTGGGATACTGGACACATTGGAAGGTTATACACAATCATCGGACGTGCCTGATTGTATACCAGACACAGAATATGTCGGACACCTTAAAACGCAGATCCCAGATAGAATGTATTGGTCAAGTGGAACATTAGAGCAAATAACAGTAGGAATCCGTTGTTACGCGGATGGCTCCAAATTGGGAGACAAAGTGGGACTGGGGCTCTATATTTAAGACCCAGAAACAGAAATGTACCACCGTTTTCTAAATCATAACACAAGCTTCCAGGCAGAAGTACGAGCAATAACGGAATGCGTAAATTGGATTAGAATAAATATGGCGCTCACAGCGTTCAATATATTTACCGGTAGCCTGAAGGCAATTAGGGTGATATCAGGTGATGGAACTAAATCTAAGATCGTATTGGATTGTAAGAAAGCTTTAACTGAATACTCTCCCAGTGGTAAGATTTACAACATATGGGTACCAGCCCACTCGGGAGTAGTCGGTTACGAACTAGCTAGTAATAGCTTTAAAGGGAAGGGAGCTTGAAGCACTGACAAACGCAAAACTATTCGACGCAACAAAGGCTGAACTAAATATATGGGTGAGAGAATCCCATAAGGTCTCTTGAAATAATGAAATAGTGGGTAGAGTCACGAAGATCCTATGGGGTAACCCTGATGAGAGCAAGACGAAAAATCACCTCAAAATGAGCAAGTCTGAAGTTAGTATGATGGTATGTATTCTGAGTGGGCACTACAAATGTAAAGCCTGTGGAGAGGACAGTGAAACTCTGGAGCACTTTCTTTGCCACTGCCAGGCATTCGTCTAAGTTTTCATGATAAGGAGCGCACAACAGGCCCGATAGTGGCCTAACCTAACCTACCATGTCAACTTCAAAAATGGGAATTTTAAGAAAATATGTATGTTTGATAAAAATAAAGTGTACTTGACTTGTACATTACATTCAAATATTGTAACGAAATCAAGAGAAGCTTTCTTTAATAGTAGTCTTAAATTTAGTTGAAGATCTTGAGGACAGAAACTTTTTCAATTTAACGTTAGTTACACTTGTTTCAACACCAGCTGACAAATAAGCCGACTGTCACAGCCCACTCATACTGAAATAACAATTTTATTTGTTTTAAATTCCTGCATTGCACAACTGATTTTCTAAATACACAACACAGATCAAGTAGCAGCACCTACCAAAGTTGTATATTTAATTGTTATTGCTATTGTTGTTTTATTTTCTTATTTCCTTTTGTTTACTTAAATTTAAGTATACGTTGTTATTGTTAATTTGTAAGTTTCCTGTATACATGAACGTGATCTACATAAAACCACCGACTGTTCAAGCATTCATGTTATGACCTATACCAATGACCAAAGTTTTCAGTCCCAACAACAGCATGAACCATAAACATCACGATGAATCTGTTGAATAGCTATTGTTATTGTGCAACCACGTGACATAGCTATATATACGAATTACAAGTATCGGACGAGAACCAAAAAATTTACCAGGCTTATAAATTGACTGTTGAGTGGTTAAGTAATTTGGAGCAGGGACACAGATACGACTAAACAAAAACACCACAGCCGAATTTACGAAACACACAGAAAAAGAAAATCAAATAAAATTTTGGGATAGCGAGAGCATTTGTTTCAAAAATCTGCAGTTAAACAGTGGGGCAACAAATTGAAACTAAAATAAGCTGAAAAGGACTAATATAAAACAAAGATACAGTTGTCTCAGTATAAGATGACGTTGTCCTTGAGCCAAAGTTATACATACATATTAGAGTATTTAAAATGAATTGTTATATTTGTCACAAAAACCTTTATATGTAAGTATGTTATTCAAGTAATATTGAAACCTCTTGTCCCATTATGCAATTAAATACGTGTAACATACAAAGTGCTGCTCCATAAATCTTAATTTTTTAAATTTTCTGTCAGTCAGAAGAGTATTATATATAACTATTTATTGGATCTAGGTGTTGCTGGTCTATTTGGTTAATATTAAAGTTTGATAGTAAAACTGTTGTTATTTTAAGACTATTTAGATAAATTATAGACAAAGTCTTACTAAAACTTCTTCCAACACACTTTCTATGGGTATTCTTTGTTGCTGCAAACTTTTCTTAACAATTTGCACTAAATGCTACGACCACTTCAAACAATTTCAGATTACTCGCAAGAGATTCTCTAACTACTTTCACTACTCTCTGTTATACGAATTAACTTTTTTTGTTTTAAACAACAGCATTAAAGCAATAGAAAAATTTATTGCAATTTTTATCAAAATGAAATCTACTTACGCTAAGCTTCAGCGCATTCTTTAAACAAAAAACAAATTTGCTTTTTTGTTGTCGATAAGGACGTGGTAGTAGTGTAGGTGCTTACCACTTCAGCAAACATTAGCATCACAACCTCAACGATGGTTCAGTGTTTTTATGTACAAGTTCTTACATCCTGAATTGTATAAAATCTTAGTTGTACAATGTACTTGGATTCTGATATTAGAAGATGCTGGGGAAAGAAAAGTTAACGATACTAAATATAAAGGACATAGTTGAGATAAAAAGTAAAATACTAATAGGAAACCATAATTTGTTTGTTTATTTTCCCCTTTGGTCTTACACTTTAATGATGTAGAGGAGCGAAAATTGAAATATATATTAATAAATGAGTTTTTTACACAAAACAAATTGTTTATATCCTTCTATAATTATACCGTTCACCACTATAATGGAGAGGGTATTATGTGTTTGTGCTGATGTTTGTAATATACCAAAATACACCCACTTTAAAATATACCAATCGGTTCGGAATCGAATAAGCTGTGTCCGTCGGTCTATATGTCCATGTAAACTTTGTGCTCAAGATACAGGTCGCAATTTTCAAGAAATATGGGACATAAATAAGCTATAGTCTAGTCTATAGTCTAGTCTATAGTCTAGTCTATAGTCTAGTATATATTCTAGTGATAGTCTAGTCTATAGTCTAGTCTATAGTCTATTCTATAGTTAGTCTATAGTTAGTCTATAGTCTAGTCTATAGGTTAGTCTTAGTCTAGTCTATAGTCTAGTCTATAGTCTAGTCTATAGTCTAGTCTATAGTCTAGTCTATAGTCTAGTCTATAGTCTAGTCTATAGTCTAGTCTATAGTCTAGTCTATAGTCTAGTCTATAGTCTAGTCTATAGTCTAGTCTATAGTCTAGTCTATAGTCTAGTCTATAGTCTAGTCTATAGTCTAGTCTATAGTCTAGTCTATAGTCTAGTCTAGTCTATAGTCTAGTCTATAGTCTAGTCTATAGTCTAGTCTATAGTCTAGTCTATAGTCTAGTCTATAGTCTAGTCTATAGTCTAGTCTATAGTCTAGTCTATAGTCTAGTCTATAGTCTAGTCTATAGTCTAGTCTATAGTCTAGTCTATAGTCTAGTCTATAGTCTAGTCTATAGTCTAGTCTATAGTCTAGTCTATAGTCTAGTCTATGTCTAGTCTAGTCTAGTTAGTCTATAGTCTAGTCTATAGTCTAGTCTATAGTCTAGTCTATAGTCTAGTCTATAGTCTAGTCTATAGTCTAGTCTATAGTCTAGTCTATAGTCTAGTCTATAGTCTAGTCTATAGTCTAGTCTATAGTCTAGTCTATAGTCTAGTCTATAGTCTAGTCTATAGTCTAGTCTATAGTCTAGTCTATAGTCTAGTCTATAGTCTAGTCTAGTCTATAGTCTAGTCTAGTCTATAGTCTAGTCTAGTCTATAGTCTAGTCTAGTCTATAGTCTAGTCTAGTCTATAGTCTAGTCTAGTCTATAGTCTAGTCTATAGTCTAGTCTATAGTCTAGTCTATAGTCTAGTCTATAGTCTAGTCTATAGTCTAGTCTATAGTCTAGTCTATAGTCTAGTCTATAGTCTAGTCTATAGTCTAGTCTATAGTCTAGTCTATAGTCTAGTCTATAGTCTAGTCTATAGTCTAGTCTATAGTCTAGTCTATAGTCTAGTCTATAGTCTAGTCTATAGTCTAGTCTATAGTCTAGTCTATAGTCTAGCCTATAGTCTAGTCTATAGTCTAGTCTATAGTCTAGTCTATAGTCTAGTCTATAGTCTAGTCTAGTCTATAGTCTAGTCTATAGTCTAGTCTATAGTCTAGTCTATAGTCTAGTCTATAGTCTACTCTATAGTCTAGTCTACAGTCTACTCTATAGTCTAGTCTATAGTCTACTCTATAGTCTAGTCTATAGTCTAGTCTATAGTCTAGTCTATAGTCTAGTCTATAGTCTAGTCTATAGTCTAGTCTATAGTCTAGTCTATAGTCTAGTCTATAGTCTAGTCTATAGTCTAGTCTATAGTCTAGTCTATAGTCTAGTCTATAGTCTAGTCTATAGTCTAGTCTATAGTCTAGTCTATAGTCTAGTCTATAGTCTAGTCTATGGTCTTATTTAAAGTCTTATCTATAGTCTAGTCGATGGACTAGGCTATAGTCTATGTAGTCCATATCTATTCAGGTGTTTTTGACTAAAACGGTTGTCAGATACTGAAAATAACTGGGCCACATAACCAAAGTGATTGAATTGTGATTTATTTTTGTTTTTTAAAATAAATCACTCAGAATAACCGTTATAAAATGATTTTTAATTAAATGGTTTAGTATAACCTTTACTACTTTTGTTTTGTTACTTATGTTTTTGGCTGAGCGCTTGGTTCTTGTATTCCTTTTTATACCCTCCACCACCATCAGTGGTGATAGAGGGTATATATAACTTTGTCATTCCGTGTGTAACACCAAGAAATATTCATCTGAGACCCAACAAAGTATATATATTCTGGGTCCTTATCAAATTCTGAGTCGATTTAGCTATGTCCGTCTGTCCGTCTGTCTGTGTAAAACACGCTCACGATAAAACGAAGCAATAGAGCTTAACAAAATTCACCCAAAATGTTCTTCATTTTCCTAAGTTGTTTGGTATTGCAACTGGGCAAAATCGGTTCACACCGGGAAAAGTTATGAATCAAAATTTAAAACAACCTCGGAAAAAAATAAGCATTTTTTACACATTCTGATGTAATTTTCTCGAAAACTGTGCAAGATAATTCCATGAAAATCACCTTACATTCGTTTCTGCACAAGATCTTGATCCGTGCTGAAAATTGCCAGAATCGGTCCACAATTTCATATACCTCCCATACAAAAGTACATATTCCCGGAAAATGGGTTTTTTGTTAATAACTTCCGCCACAATGTCGATATCTTCACAAAATTTTACAAATTAAAATCTTATATCAATAGAATTCTTTCAGAGAAAAAATTTTATGGATCGGTCCATAATTGGACATAGCTCCCATACAAGGTCCCCTCCCGAAAATCACTTAAACGCGCATAACTCATTACTAAATTAAGATATCCAAATAAAATAAGTATTGCCCATATGCATAGAAATATTACTGTGAAAGTTTTTTCCGATCGGTCCATAATTGGTCATAGCTCCCATACAAGGTCCCCTCCCGAAAATCACTTAAACGCGCATAACTCAGTACTTAATTAAGATATCCATATAAAATTTGGTAAAAGTATTGCCCATATACATAGAAATATTACTGTGAAATTTTTTTCCGATCGGTCCATAATTGGTCATAGCTCCCATACAAGGTCCCCTCCCGAAAATCACTTAAACGAGCTTAACTCATAACTAAATTAAGATATCCATATAAAATTTGGTAGAAATATTACTCATATGCACAGAAATATTATTGTGAAATTTTTTTCCGATCGGTCCATAATTGATCATAGCTCCCATACAAGGTCCCCTCCCGAAAATCACTTAAACGCACATAACTCAGTACTAAATTAAGATATCCATATAAAATTTGGTATAAGTATTGCCCATATGCATAGAAATATTACTGTGAAATTTTTTTCCGATCGGTCCATAATTGGTCCTAGCTCCCATACAAGGTCCCCTCCCGAAAATCACTTAAATCACAAAATAAAAATCAATTGTAGCGAGTTATTTTGTTTTTCTTTTCGGTTTCTCTCAGCCACTTATCAAAAAAATCTAACATAAAGGTTTCTCTAAGTGATAAACTGCAAAAACACACTTATAAATGGTGATCACAGCAATTAACCTTATAAAAACAAAGGGAACCCGTTATTTTCAGTCTCTGACGGTTGTTAATAAAATATCAACAAATATATCCAGAAATATGCAGTGAATTTCCGAATAAATTTAACTAGATTTTTTTAAATCCACTGAAAACAATTTAAGCTGCATTTTTCAAATTGTTTACTCAAGTTTCAAATATCTCTAAAAATCTCTTCTGAGCTGAACTACCAATCAATTATTTTCGCATCATTCTAAATGATTCACAAACAAAAAATCTCAATCCAAACCAAACAATATGCCACCTGTTAACATCATTTTTGCTTGCAACAATTTTCAAAAGCAAAGGCAAAACTTCTTGCAGCCATTGAAAAGCTTTCCTCAAAAAATGGTAGTGACATTAATCTAATGGTTTGTATGGCAACAGACAATACAGCAGCCACCTCCATAGTGGCAAATATTGTGGCGAGGATGATGCAACTACTCAACTACTCACAACTACTATGTGGAATAAATGTTTTGACAAAGCGTTAGACAAGAATCAGTTAACTATAAATGCCATGTATTGTTGTAAAAGATATAGGGAGCTGAATACACAAGCTAGTATGCGGAGTAATTCCTATAAATTCCGTAAATATTAAGCGATTTTCAAAAGTTTTTCTCGAAAAATATTTCATTCCCGCCCAAAAATATGTAAAACCACACAGCACAACGATCTTTCGAACATCCCAAGCAAGTTTTGTAGTTTTCATACAAATTTAGCTTTTTTGTCACACATACAGCAACGAAATGGAAAGCAGAAAAAGAATTTTGAATAACACATAGGATAGAGTTTTTACAATTTTTTCTACCCAATGTTGTGGCATCACAGTGGGGCAGAATGGAAATTTTTTGGAAATAAATCTGGCATTTCTAAACGGCTGATCCGATCGGGATAAAATTTGGCGTGAGCGTAGCCAAGGAGTATTCGAGTTTAAGTTTTGAAGATGAACCCTGCAGATGCCCCAGGGACGGCGCTGTAGCGGCTCAAAGTAGGGTACCTACGACATGTAAAATTTTTAAACTCGTGCCATTTTTTTGTTTTTCACCCAAATACAAAGATTTTTATATTTTGTGAAAGCGCTCGACGAGATCTTGAAAAAACATGCTTGGACATACTACTTATCTCTTATAATATCCGAGTTATAGTCATTTAAAAATTTAGTGATACAAAATTTACCATACCTTGGTCCGCCTTTTTTTGAATACCGGGCGTAATTTTGGACCAAATGGACTCAATTTTTTTTGTTAGTTAGACAACAAAATTTCCAATAATATACAAAAAATTTCAGATCAATATCGTTTACAGATCCAAAAATATACGTTTTTTAATTTAAAAATTCAAAAAATTTTAGATTTTTGGCGTTTTTTTTGCCAAAAATGTGTCTTAACTCTTTTATTAATAAAATAAAATTTTTATTAAGAACATATAACAATTTTATAGTTTTCTAAAAGGTATCTTTACGCAGAACGCTTTGGCGTAAAAAACTTGTCCTATTTTTTGAAAATGTTGCCACTGCGTCCTTCCGAATATGACCTATTTTTTATCAAAACTTCAACTTTGGGCGACATGTTCTAAAATCCCAAAGCTGGGATCAGAAAACTGAAAGCAGTTTTGGAAACCTCAATATGTTTTCTATTTACTCCAAAAGTATTTTCCCAGCCCTGAAAGAAATGTGGACCCTATGGGCAAAAAAGTAAAAATCCCATTTTTGGGATTTTCATTCCAATTTTTGGGAATTGCGGGATGCCCTTTGACCTTTTCAATTTTTTTTTGCATATTCTTATTTGAAATGACAAATTTAACAAGCGTTGAAAATTTCATTGAGTTTTGTTCATAAATAAAGATTTTGTCATATATTACATATTTGTTTAATTTCTAAAACTATGATTTATATAAAAATTTTAATAGGATCGCAGATAGCTACAACAATTTAGTCCATATTTATCCCTTAATATCATTTTTTAGTTAGATATGGAAATTCTCGACCCTTTACAAAAAATTTCAAGCCAATATCTCAATTACATTCAAAAATATGTTCATTTAAACCTGTGTCCTTTAATTTCATCTTTTTCATATTTTAGTATTAAGTATGACAGCACATATTTAAATCTTATATTTACCTATTTTCTATTTGTTTGCTTATCCTTATAATTGAAAGGTCCTATTATGCTTAAATTTTCAAAAATTTATAACTATTTTTTACCTAAATTTTTTCGACAGATCATTTCGTTCTGTTTCGTTTATGATCATGTAGGTAAAAATATACAGGTAATGATAATTTCGATTCATTCACTAATAAGAAATATCAATGACTGAATTACAGGTTATAGTAATATAGTCCTAAATGTTAATAGGTAGATAATTCGTAATTTTTACTTTGAAATACCTGTATCGGAAATGACAAGAATTGGTATATAAGTAAACTTCTTAGATTTTAAGTACCATATTTAATAAATCTACAATGAAGATTACATTAAACGAAGAGTTGTGTTCCGTTTTATGGAGTGTATCTTCAAAAGGGCCAGAAAGAATTGAAGACATTTCAAATTATATAAAAACTACATATAGTAGAAAAGTAGACAAAACAGGCATATCAAAAATTGAAAACTTTTTAAACCTTTTTGATGTAAAAAGTAAGTCTGTGGATGGAAATCAAAAGAAATTTCGATTAAAATTTTGTAGTTGGATGGAAACTACTACGGAAATCTCAACTTACAACACATCAATAGGAGCGCCTTGCAAGTCATACGAAGACTTATGTTCAAGGTAAAAAAAAGAGGGTCACACAAAAACTTTTTTCAATCTCAAATGAGGAAATTGCTGATACATTTAACGAAATGCTGAAAAAGGAAAACCAACATATGGATGTCGTACATATTGCAACTATTCTTCCTAATGCATCACCAAAACGACTTAAGCGAATTGTGGAAAGTATACCAACTCCAACATCATAATCAAATTTTACTGAAGAGGAAGCAATAGCGCTTATGTTGGAACTGGGTCTCAGTCGAAATAAGTACCAAATATTAAGGAAAGCTCTGCATGAAAAAGGACACAATATATTACCATCATACAAGGCGATCCAGGAAAAAAAAAACAAACTATCCTACTAAATCAACAAAAAATAATGAAGAATTGAAAGAACTGAGAGCTGCGGAAAAAAGCAGAATCCAAGAAGAATTTAAAGTTCAGATGGGATTAAACATCGACAAACCACTTTCAAGTTGCGGTAGTACAAATGACGGTAATACGTCGAGAAGGTTTTTTCGTGATTTTGAAATTACTTCAAAAATAACTGGAATCGACAAGGAGTTGCTTCGAAGAGTTAAAACTATTTTAATGGCACTGAATAGTAAACATAAAATTAATGAAAATCGATTTGGGGAATACACATCTGAAATTTCTAAATTACTTGTATCTTTGTATCCATGGAGGGAACTAACACCAACAGTACACAAAGTATTGTGTCATGGTCAAATAATAATTGAATCGAATATTCTTCCACTTGGAGAGTTAACAGAAGAAGCCCAGGAAGCGAGGAATCGAGATTTTAAGCATGTTCAACTATTCAGCTCAAGAAAATGCTCCAGGCAATCACAGAATGAAGATATTTTTAATAGTTTACTTCTATCTTCTGATCCTGTTCTTTCAACTATGCGAAAAAGATGGATTTGTTATGAAACTCTATCATCTCAAAACAAGGAAGATTTAAAGGACTTATATTACCTTCTGGATATGTATACCGATATGACAGATTATTTTATAGAAAACAAGTTAGAGTGCTATATTCGGCTGAGCCGAATCTTAAATACCCTCCACCAGCAACTTTTGTATTAATACATTTCTAATTAATAAAATATTTGTAGAAATAAGTTTTCTCATGTCTTAAATAGAAAAATCCCAAGATTTAAACAGCTTAAATCTACTACAATTCCTAGATTTATTGAACATTAGAAACGCCACTTTCATTTAAATTTTTATAGCGCCCTAAGATATGCTTTAGCGATATCTCGTATTTGCATGTATGCATGTGTGTGAAAGATTTAAGGATTTTAAAAATACATACATATATGTATATAATTTTGTTCTACACAAATTGAAAATGCAAATAGTTAAATACGGTTAAAGCGCTTTTAGGGGCAGGACCTAGTATGAGAGATATGACCAAATATAGACCGATCGTGAAAAATTTTTGAAATAACATTAAGTGCTTTTTGCATTACAAAATAGTATTTATGAACAAAAATAGTATTTATTTATATCATTATTTGGTAATGAGTTATGTGCCTTTAAGTGTTTTTCTGAAAGGGACCTTGTATGGGAGCTATGATCAATTATGGATCGATAGGAAAAAAATTTCACAATAATATTTCTGTGCATATGGGTAATATTTGTACCAAATTTTATATGGATATCTTAATTTAGTAATGAGTTATGTGCGTTTAAGTGATTTTCGGGAGGGGACCTTGTATGGGAGCTATGACCAGTTATGGACCGATCGGAAAAAAAATTATCTGTAATATTTCTGTGCATATGAGTAATATTTGTACCATATGGGTATCTTAATTAAGTAATGGGATTTTTTACTTTTTTGCCCATAGGGTCCACATTTCTTTCAGGGCTGGGAAAATACTTTTGGAGTAAATAGAAAACATATTGAGGTTTCCAAAACTGCTTTCAGTTTTCTGATCCCAGCTTTGGGATTTTAGAACATGTCGCCCAAATTTGAAGTTTTGATAAAAAATAGGTCATATTCGGAAGGACGCAGTGGCAACATTTTCAAAAAATAGGACAAGTTTTTTACGCCAAAGCGTTTTGCGTAAAGATACCTTTTAGAAAACTATAAAATTGTTATATGTTCTTAATAAAAATTTTATTTTATTAATAAAAGAGTTAAGACACATTTTTGGCAAAAAAACGCCAAAAATCTAAAATTTTTTGAATTTTTAAATTAAAAAACGTATATTTTTGGATCTGTAAACGATATTGATCTGAAATTTTTTGTATATTATTGGAAATTTTGTGGTCTAACTAACAAAGAAAAATTGAGTCCATTTGGTCCAAAATTACGCCCGGTATTCAAAAAAAGGCGGACCAAGGTATGGTAAATTTTGTATCACTAAATTTTTAAATGACTATAACTCGGATATTATAAGAGATAAGTAGTATGTCCAAGCATGTTTTTTCAAGATCTCGTCGAGCGCTTTCACAAAATATAAAAATCTTTGTATTTGGGTGAAAAACAAAAAAATGGCACGAGTTTAAAAATTTTACATGTCGTAGGTACCCTATTTTGAGCCGCCACAGCGCCGTCCCTGGGGCATCTGCAGGGTTCATCTTCAAAACTTAAACTCGAATACTCCTTGGCTACGCTCACGCCAAATTTTATCCCGATCGGATCAGCCGTTTAGAAATGCCAGATTTATTTCCAAAAAATTTCCATTCTGCCCCACCGTGTGGCACAGGTTGATATTATAAGCTACCAAAAAGAACAAAGTAGGTCGTATCAACATATGTACTATGTTTATACAACCACACTTTCAAAACTTCAAAAGATATGAGAGTTGTTTATTTGGTAATATTCGATTTCACAAAAAGCTGTTCTTTTTTGGGGGGATGTGGTATGGTTCCCTTCAAAATTCATTTCAAAACAAATAAAATTTACAGAGAACTTTACATTCCTGACATGTCGTTTTAATTAAATTGAAATTTTATTGTGAAAACAAATTGCAAAGCAAATCTCCAAATGAAAACAAAATTTTGAATTGCACAATGGATTCAATTGAGTATTGTAATTGAAGTAGATTTACAAAGTATAAGTGTGTTTAGTAGAAGACTTGGAAAGGAGTGTCAAACGAATTCTGATAATCCCCTAATTATTTGGAAAATGAGATTTTAAACAAGGAAATTTTTAATAAAAAGATAGAAACCCTTGTTTAAGAAAAATTTCACATAAAAAATACTTTATTGCAAGAACGTTTTACATAAAAGAGAAGTTTTACATAAAAATTTTTACACAGATATTAAATTTTTACTGAAAAATTTAATTTTGTTACTTTTGTACTTAAAAATTTGAATTTTACACAAAAATTACTTTTTACACAAAAACCTTAAATTTTACACAAAATTTAAATCTTGACATAATATTTACATTTCAAATTTATATCTCTATAAATAAGGTCATTTAACAAATATGTATTTACTCATTATCACTTTTAAGCAGTCCGTTCGAAAATTTTACGTTTATCCACTTAATGTTGCTTGTCTTTCTTTTTAGAGAGGATTAAAAGCCAGGACCTTTTTATACCCTCCACCACCATCAGTGGTGATAGAGGGTATATATAACTTTGTCATTCCGTGTGTAACACCAAGAAATATTCATCTGAGACCCAACAAAGTATATATATTCTGGGTCCTTATCAAATTCTGAGTCGATTTAGCTATGTCCGTCTGTCCGTCTGTCTGTGTAAAACACGCTCACGATAAAACGAAGCAATAGAGCTTAACAAAATTCACCCAAAATGTTCTTCATTTTCCTAAGTTGTTTGGTATTGCAACTGGGCAAAATCGGTTCACACCGGGAAAAGTTATGAATCAAAATTTAAAACAACCTCGGAAAAAAATAAGCATTTTTTACACATTCTGATGTAATTTTCTCGAAAACTATGCAAGATAATTCCATGAAAATCACCTTACATTCGTTTCTGCACAAGATCTTGATCCGTGCTGAAAATTGCCAGAATCGGTGCACAATTTCATATACCTCCCATACAAAAGCACATATTCCCGGAAAATGGGTTTTTTGTTAATAACTTCCGCCACAATGTCGATATCTTCACAAAATTTTACAAATTAAAATCTTATATCAATAGAATTCTTCGAGAGAAAAAATTTTATGGATCGGTCCATAATTGGACATAGCTCCCATACAAGGTCCCCTCCCGAAAATCACTTAAACGCGCATAACTCATTACTAAATTAAGATATCCAAATAAAATTTGGTATAAGTATTGCCCATATACATAGAAATATTACTGTGAAATTTTTTTCCGATCGGTCCATAATTGGTCATAGCTCCCATACAAGGTCCCCTCCCGAAAATCACTTAAACGCGCATAACTCAGTACTTAATTAAGATATCCATATAAAATTTGGTAAAAGTATTGCCCATATACATAGAAATATTACTGTGAAATTTTTTTCCGATCGGTCCATAATTGGTCATAGCTCCCATACAAGGTCCCCTCCCGAAAATCACTTAAACGCACATAACTCAGTACTAAATTAAGATATCCATATAAAATTTGGTATAAGTATTGCCCATATGCATAGAAATATTACTGTGAAAATTTTTTTCCATCGTTCCATAATTGGTCATAGCTCCCATACAAGGTCCCCTCCCGAAAATCACTTAAACGCGCATAACTCATTACGAAATTAAGATATCCATATGATACAAATATTACTCATATGCACAGAAATATTACAGATAATTTTTTTTCCGATCGGTCCATAACTGGTCATAGCTCCCATACAAGGTCCCATCCCGAAAATCACTTAAACGCACATTACTCATTACTAAATTAAGATATCCATATAAAGTTTGGCAGAAATATTGCTCATATACAGAGAAATATTACTGTGAAATTGTTTTCCTATCGATCCATAATTGATCATAGCTCTCATACAAGGTCCCTTTCAGAAAAACACTTAAAGGCACATAACTCATTACCAAATAATGATATAAATAAATACTATTTTTGTTCATAAATACTATTTTGTAATGCAAAAAGCACTTAATTTTCACGATCGGTCTATATTTGGTCATATCTCTCATACTAGGTCCTGCCCTAAAAGCGCTTTAACCGTATTTAACTCTTTGCATTATCAATTTGTGTAGAACAAAATTATATATATGTATGTATTTTTAAAATCCTTAAATCTTTCACACACATGCATACATGCAAATAGAGATATCGCTAAAGCATATCTTAGGGCGCTATAAAAATTTAAATGAAAGTGGCGTTTCTAATGTTCAATATATCTTGGAATTGTAGTAGATTTAAGCTGTTTAAATCTTGGGATTTTTCTATTTAAGACATGAGAAAACTTATTTCTACAATTATTTTATTAATTAGAAATGTATTAATACAAAAGTTGCTGGTGGAGGGTATTTAAGATTCGGCTCAGCCGAATATAGCACTCTAACTTGTTATAATACCAAAAATGACTTTTAAACAGTTATTTTCTTTTGCATATTTTGTGTTCTTCTTATTTGTTGTTCTTTTGTTTATGTTGCCACACTAAAGTGACAATATTTAAAATGTAGACAACGAATAAAGCAATAAACATAAACAAAATATCCTTTACATACACAGCTACCAGAGTATCGTTTTTAACGTATCACAGACGTGTTATTTATATTGCTTAAGTCCTTGTCAGGAATCAGTACCTTCTAGTGTATTGTGGTCTTGGGTGCTGATGCTGCTGTTGAACGTTCATGTCGGTACGTGTTGAGACGAGAAAAACGATAATCTGCATCTGTAAAAGATGTTGCTTTTCAACTCCAGAAAATATTGACTTAATTTATAAAAGTTTATTTATTTGTTCGTTTAATTTATTTTTTCGTTGTTCGTTCAGATTTTCTAGAGTTAAGGGCAAATTGTGAAATTTAATGAGAGAGGTTGTTTTAAACATGAGTGCAAAAAATATGACATCGTAAAAACCAGTATGTACTGAATACAAGGTGACATCACTAGCCCAGCTGATCATTGTTTACAATTTTTATACCCTACACCACTATAGTGGGGAGAGTATTATACGTTTGTGCTGATGTTTGTAACACACAAAAATATTGGTCCTACACCCACCTTTAAGTATACCGATAGACTCAGAATCACATTTTCAGTCGATTAAGACATGTCCGTCCGTCCGTCCGTCTGTCCGGCTGGCTGTCCATGTAAACCTTGTGCGCAAGGTACAGGCCGCAATTTTCAAGATAATTTGATGAAATTTGGACCAAGCATGTTTTTTGAAATCGGTCCATTATTTCACCTAGCCCCCATACAACCGTACCTCTCTCTAAAAATTGGCACAAATAAGTTTTAAATAAGTATAAATGACACTGCAGATTTTCGTAATGATCGGCCCTTATTTGACCCTAGCCCCCATACAAACCCCCCTTTAAAAAATGTCTTAAACGCCTAAAATTGACTTGTAACCATTTGTATCGCAATGAAACTCAACATAATTAACTGTTATTTAAAAATATATCCTTTTCCCAAATTCGAGGATCGGCCCATGTTTGACCTATACTTCTATATAAAGCCTTTTTTAGAAAATTTGTAAAATTCAACATAAAAGTTTCTTTGTGAAAAATAAAAATTTTTAAAATATACTCATGGTGTAGGGTATTATATGGTCGGCATGACCGATTATACTTTCCTACTTGTTTATACATCGATTTGTATACAGGCTTAAACCGCATGTTTGCCAAACTCCTTATAAAAAAAATTTGACAGTCGTGCGTTTGCTCTTAAGTGCTGGTACCTTGTTAGGTATACCTTGGTAAAAACTTTTCACATAGTTAGAAAGTTTTTTTAGAAAAAAGCTTTTTATATCTGAAGAGATATCTATATGAAATACCACCCCCCTTACTATAGTGGTGTAGGCTATAAAAAGCACAAAAGATTTTTTCAGTTTTTTTAAAGAAATATGAATGCATTTTTACAAATAAATTTTTTCGAATGAAAAGCTTTTTATTTGAACAGACTTCTTATGTAAAAAGCATAGAAAGCCTTTTATTGTATATTTTTTAACTTAGAAAAACTTTGTCCAAAATAATTTTTAGTGCAAATCATATAAAAGCTTTTTATCTAAAATAGTGTAAAATTTGATCTTAGTACTAAAATTTTATAAAATTCGTTTACTAACAACATTTACTAGATTTAGATTTAGATATAGTTAAGGAGGAGAAAGGCGTGGGCGTAGAAGAAGGCGGTGGAAATATTGTACAAGTAGTTATTAATCATTGAAAACGAAAAAAAGAAACCAGCGACAGTATTGGACAGTTAGTTAAACATTAAATATTCATTTAAAATGAGAGCACGTTTAGAGCACAAGCCAAAGAAAGTAAAAGTGGAAGAAAAATATAAAGAAACATGCTTAAGAGAACAAATTAAGGAAAAAATGTTCGTTATTAAGACTGACACCAAAAATACAAATACATATAAAAATATGTTGTAAGTATCTAACTATATAAAATTATATGGTTTATATACATATGTATTTAGATGCTGTAATGTGTGTCTATAATTTAATATTTGCTCCTTATATCCGTCTCCTTAGTTCAGTATACTAGTTATATGGATGTATGTATGTGTTTTTGTCAAATTTTAATAGCCAATGCTATAAATTTTATTATATAGAGACATTAAATTGTCGAAGAAGTCTAAATACAAGATTAACTAGTTACCAAACAGACAGCAATAACAACCATAATATGGATTACAACCACAAGAACAAAGAAAATGAAGAACATTAAATTATATAGTACGTATTTAAGTATTACCCAGCAGTTCGACAAAGAGTCAAGGTATTCGAAAAATACAGTGATGTCCACTAAAGTCTAACCACCTAGTTGGCTGTAATTCGTCTTTTATCACGGATGTACTCTTTGTAAAAGTGGGTGAAGATAATTATCACATTAGTGTCCCCTTTGTAAGCGAGAGAGTGGACACTTAAAAAACAAACTTAAGTTTTTTTTTGGCTGTCTCTTCGTAATCTATGGGATGACGTTTGACTTCCTTATAGGACAAGCACCTGTTAAAATAGCTAGCTACCTGGGCAGTCGATGGCTAGGGGTAACCCTAAATGGTAGCTTAAATGTGTAGTTCGGGACTGTCCTACCGAAGTGCTGGGCATTTATAATCATATGTTTGTATTTGTAATGTTCAGAGAAGTGTTTTATTATTTATGTGACTGACAATTGACTTTCTTTAGACGCAGTCTTTGTTAAGCTAATAAATGGCTTAATAGAGGGTTATTTAACAGTGTTATAGTCTTTAATATTTAATTGGAGTAAATATAAATTAAAGAAATATTATTTTAAAACAAAATCAAAAGAAATACAAAGTTATAAATTAGACCGCAAGCAACCATTTAGTAAACTTATGTCTAGTAGTAGTACAAATTGCAATTCTGCATATAGTATGTAAACTACTAGACATAAGTTTGTTTAACTTAAGCCCTATTACAGAACCACTACCTCACTCCTTGAATGTGTGTGTATATTTCATTATACATAGTACATATGTACATAAATATTTTAGACAGGAAGTGTCTGCCTTTATTTACATGTTAATTTAGTTTTACTACTACTGCTATTGACTTGAGCAACTATAATTAATCACTTAAGTAATTTATACTTTCATAATCGGTATAACGAATCTTATTTATACTCAGGAATCTCTACATAATGTCATTTGCATTTCTCATGTAAAAGTTTATTGCCTTTATGCTGTTTGCAAAAATGTTCGTTTCTTCAAACATTTTTCACAGAAATTCCAACAAAAAAGTATATACAAAAGTTAGTTGAACATGTTCGATCTTATGAAACCTACAACCACATATTTCTATATTTAAAGTGATTTACATAAGAAATTAAAAATATGTACGTAATTAATAGAGTTTATTCTTGAGAGTTCATTAAATGTTTTAAATGAAACAAGCTCTGGAAGGATTCTTAAATCTACTTAGAAAGAGTTTGAGCATATTTGTAATCTTCAAGCAGGATATACAGCCGTTGTAGTGGAGTAGGGTATTTATTAGGGTTGTCATTCGAATAAAAATTATTCGATTAATCGAGGAAAAAAATTTGTTTTTCTTCGAACGAATAAAAAATTTTCAATTTAGAATAAAGAATAATTCGAACAATTTTTGCCGATTAATCGAATATTCGAATAATATTTGAATGTTACTTTTTACGAATATTTTATTATACATAGCATTGAAATTATGTTAATATTTTGTAACACAAATCTAAATATAAAGATATGTTTAATTGAAACAAAACTTTTACTACTTTTTGCAGTTTATAAAAATGTTTGTTTTGTTAAAAATGAAATGGTTCTACTTTTAAAAGTGATATTCTTCAATTTTTTAATGTTTGCTTAATTTTTGTTTAATGTTTCAGTATCTGTCTTTTTACAAGAAAGACAATTTCTAAATATACTGAACCCTGTTTCCTGGGCGATGTGTAGGAGAACTGTAGGCATGAAATGGGGTCTTAGTCCTACTATAAAACATTGGTTTTATTAAAGTGTAATTAGACTAATTCTAGCTTATGCTTCAATAATCGGGTTGACTTCTTTGGACAAAAAGTGTAAAATCAAATTACAACAGGGAGTTCAGCATACTTGTTGCTTGGGTACAAGTGGCAAGCAAGGCTCCAGAAACGATGCTAGATATTCCACCGATTGAAACATATTTAAAATATGAGGCGGCACTTACAACCGAACGTCACATAACTTTAGGTGAAATGTCCAAAATCAGTTATAGGACACGTCATCAATGTATACTGGACACATTGGAAAGCTATAAACAATCATCTCCTGATCGCATGCCAGACACAGAATATGTCAGAAACTTTGAAACACTGAGCCCAGATAGAATGTCTTGATCAAGCGGAATATTTGATTGGGAAATTCTTAGGAATTACGGCCAGGATACTGAGTTTCAGAACATTGAAAGATAATACATTCAGTCGACACTATGTTGTTTTTTTTTAACCAAAAAACCTTTTTCTTCCATGAAAAGCAGCGCACAACGGGCCCGATAATGGCCAGTTTCTAATACATTAATAAATAGTACGATTTTCTTATATAAAACAGTTTGTAAAAATGTCTGCAAAACAGGTTAGCTAAACATCGTATATATCATTATAAAGGCCTCAGCTTCCACTTTTAAATTCTTTGAGAAATTTAAAAAAGGTTGAGATTCAGCTAAGTTACTGATTTATAAGTGTATGTACGAAACCCGTTTTATTTTAAGATTTTGAAGGTGTTTTGCAAATTTTATTTATGTTAGTTAGTTAGTTAGTTAGTTAGTTAGTTAGTTAGTTAGTTAGTTAGATATACATCAAATCCGAAGAAATACACCTAGGCCTCTATCGGGCCTGTTGTGCGCTCCTTAACCAGTGCCTCAGGTGGGAATCGAACCCACCACCTCCGGTCTACCAGACTAGAACACTAACCACTAACCTACCGGAGGTCACAAAAATTGTTGTTTTATTTATATTTTATTAAATTATTCGAATAAAAACTTTTATTCGTTATTCGTTCGAATAATCGAATAATTTTTAAAATTTAATCGACTACTCGAATAAAAAATAATTAAATTTCGAATAATTTTAAACACGAATAATTGACAACCCTAGTATTTATACTGGAATGAACTAGATAGAGTCAATGCATAAATATGTTAGAAATTTCATATTCATTTGATATACTATCTATATCTAGGTTTTTGGCTACAAATACACATTTACACTTATTGATAGAAATATCTATAAATATATTTAAAGCACAAGTGATAGACAGTAGAAGATGCGATAGAAGAAAAGAAAGAAATTTCATGTGCATAAATAACAATTTAAACATGACAAACATTCTATATACATATTACTCAAACTAACGTACTCCAACTTACTTACTAAATAACTACTGGGAGCAAAAAGATTAGCATTACCAACAATATGCCACAATAAGCAACAATATATAGATTACATATACGTATGCACCAGACACGAAGCACATATCAACTTATCGTGACATATGCTTATAGTTGTAAGGTACTCTTATGATGCAAGCAAGTAACTATATGGAAAAGTAAAATTCTCAATAAGAGGTGAGGAAGTAGTAGTTATTTGTATCTAAGATCATATTTACTTCTTGCTTGCATAAATTGTTATTAAAGATACTTTTACGATTTTATGAATATTAATTTTTGTGGGAAAATTTTAGCAAAATCAACAGCATGTGATGAAATTGGTTTCAATGTCAAGAGCGTCGTAATGTGTAAACGATAAAATTTGAAAATCATATAAGGATTTCCTTTTATAATTGACATGACAACGGAATATGTTTTATTGCAATAGAAAGGCAATAAACATTCTTAAGTTTTCGTCTCAATGTAAGCAGTTGACGACCTGTTATCCGTATGTTGATTTAGGATATCAAGCCGATGCCTAAAGATACGTAGCGTATTGATTGAATTTTTAATTTTGATATGCTCCAGAGTTATTCATTCAAAATACAAAAAGCAAGTTCCAAATGTCCCCTCTCTAGATAACTAGCAGCCAGCAAGGTGTCTGCCCAGCAGTTCGGCGGGACAGTCACGAACTAACCACTTAACCTAACACTTATGGTGGCCCCTAGCCACCCGACTAACCAGGTGACTAGCCATTTTAACATGGACTTTATCTACGAGGAAGTCAATCGTCACTATATAGCCTACAATGAGCAAGTTAAAAAGTAGTCAGTGGATGGTAATGTCTAAATGGGTTCTTGGAAGTTAGTCACATTGCTAGCTCTTTTAATAGTTACTTTACTAGCTATTGATGTGTCCTAGGAGAGATGCAAGTGTCCCCAAGTAGCTAGTCCAATGGCCAGGTATTGCAGTATAGTTAAATAACCGGTACTGTCTTCGCTCTCGTTTACGAATAGTACAAATAACCCAATATATAGAAAATAAGGTCAACCATATGGTTACACATTAGTGTAAATGACTGTATTTTACGTATGCATTGACTCTTTGTCGAACTACTGTTTGCCTGCATTCTGCATTTCCTAGGGCCACTAGTAGAATTTCGAACTACTGAAACATTCAATGATAAAATATTGTGATTTATATACATACTAATGTATGTGTGTGTGCTACTATATCTGTTTGCAGAAAAACTTTCTAAATATCATGTCTTGGCTTCCAATAAGGGTAAATGTTCAAGAAGATGGTTTAAACTAAAACACAAATAAGGAAATATAAAATAACGTACATACAATGTAAATAGATGTATGTTAATAAAAGCGTACTTGAGCACAAATTTATGGATATAAAATTATTAACCATATTTGTTTATGTACAAGACATACCCAGCAAAAACTTTCGTTAGCAAGTAAGGGGCTAGAAGGCTAAAATTCTATTATACCATAACATTTATTATTTTAACACAGTAATCTCAATGGAAACAAGTACTTACTACAATCGCTTACAAGTAATTAGAAAAAGTAGTCAACGTATATCTTATGAAAAAGTGTATACAACTTCAATAGCTTCACTTCTATGTTATCAGGACGATATGTGGTAAACATTGAAATATATATAAATAGATAAGAGGTTACAATTGAAATTCATTACCAACTTTTTGCTGGGTAGTTTAATTTAAGTTTCCTTTAGACTAAGTCTATAACATCCATTCTACTCTAAACAAACATAAACACTTTGTGGCAATATATACAAATACTTTGTAAATTGAACAGAGTGTTCCAAGAACGAAAACAAAATATTGGCAACAATTAAACAACCTTTGAAACTTTTGACCACATTTCATGAATTTTCGATAAAAAAAACACTTTCTTTATTGGTTGAGTGTAGTTGTAACTGTGTGCTGACACTATTTTTACTCTTTCTTCCCAAGAGTATCTGTATGTGGCAATGTGTTTGTGGGTGTGTTGGAGTGCGAATGACATTTTACTGATTTTAACACTTGCTTTGCATGGGTTTGAGGCAGATAAGATAAATAGACACAAAAAGTCCTTAAAACCAAAGTAATTATTCAGAAAGCCACTAGAAGAGACCTTGACTAAAAACATTCAGGGATGTAGAAAATTAAATTTACAAGAAAAACCAATTTATATTATTCTTAACTAATTTATTTAGCAACCGCGAGAAATTTTATTGTTAACATAAGGAAAACAATTATAAATTTGATTTGTTAAGAAAATTTTGTTGAAATTGAGAAAAATAATAATTAAGACATTTTAAAATGGTAAAAAAAATGTTTAAGTTTCTGTAGATGTTTGTGATTTTGTTTTATTTCATTAGACAAACAAATTACACTATGACTAGACTATGACTAGACTATGACTAGACTATGACTAGACTATGACTAGACTATGACTAGACTATGACTAGACTATGACTAGACTATGACTAGACTATGACTAGACTATGACTAGACTATGACTAGACTATGACTAGACTATGACTAGACTATGACTAGACTATGACTAGACTATGACTAGACTATGATTAGACTATGACTACACTATGACTAGACTAGCCAAATCCACTGTTCACAACATGCATGTATGAGCATTAAAAACTCATCAAACAAAATAAATTTTTTTTTTTTTTTTTTTTTTTGCTATAAATTTGTTTTCATTTATCGATTGATTTTTTTGTTTTTACATTTTTGTACAATGCGCTTGGTTTGTTACAGGAAACGGAAGTAACGTTTGTGTAGATAAAACTTTGATTTGAATAAATATAAAAAATCATCATTCTTTTGTTTTAGTCTGATCTTTTTTATACATATTTTAGACGGAACAAAATTTTTTGCACCATATTTTTTATCCACTGAACAAACTATAGTTATCGAATTAAAAAATGTATTTCCGCATACAATAGCAAAAACTGTCATTAGACTATTAAACCAAAAATAAGCAATGGAGATGTGTCTTTTGTATTTGGAGTGAAAGACTCATGTTTTTTGATCCTTGATTTTTAGTTTAAACGCACTTTTGATTGTCACTGAAAAAAATTTTAACGGCAGCAACTATAAAGTACCACTTAAATTTAAAAAGGGTAGAACTAAATAAAAATATATGAATGTATCTACGTTCACAATCAACAAAAGGATGTAATATGGTCACTTTTGCTGGAATTTATTTAATTTGTTTCTTTGAATTGTTTGCTCTATTTTTCTAGTTTTTAAATAAAAAATATATTTTAAGTATTGAAATTCTTTTTCATGTAAAATAAAGTAAAATATTTTACAAATATTTCCATCTCAATGTTCAATAAATAATTTCTTTTATATATGAGATATATCAAATGAATGATTACGGTGTCGCAATCAAATGTATTTGAGGCTGAACGAATGAATGTTGGAATTTGTATTTGTGTGAACACATGCATAAATATATGGTTTTCTATAAAAAATATTTTTCATTGTATGTGTACGTATATTTGACTAGTTTTACTGGTCGCATGTGAAAAAAAGTAAATCACTTCATATTTGGTTAAATATACTTCAGACACGGAGACGTATTGGTGATGAAATTAAATTAAATATTACTCATACGTATGTAGTAATTATAACACATTATATAATTCTGCATTCTTACATATATATGTATTTATGTCGATCAATGACATGTTGTACGTTTTTATCAATTAATTAATTAATTAATATGGTAAGCCTTTTAGAGTAAAATTTAAAGTAAATCAGTAAAATGAAATATGACACTAATAATTTAGAAAGTTATGTGTAAGTTCTTTGTGAGTTGCATAATATTAGTATTGAAATATTGAAAAAAAATATATAAAGAGTATTTCCTTTTTATACAAAGGATATTCCTATAAGGCATGTTTCGTTGAAACCAAAAAAGAAATCACACATTGAAGTGTTAAAACTTCAAAATATTTCAAAACACAAACTTTTAAAAAGTTATTTGTGTTTCTTCGCAACACTTCCTCTTTTAAAAGTTCAAATGCAACAAAGTTGTTTAATTAATTTTCTACACGTTGCAGCTTCTAAGTAAACAAAGTATATTTATATTTATTAAGTTTTTGTTACATATGCTTCTACATTTAAACTTTTCTTTTCACCTAAAGATTTTGAAACATGAAACTTTAGTAAATAAACAATATAACAAATAATTTTGTATAAACAACTTTAGGTATGTATGTAAAAATTCCCACGCAAATGCATGTATGTAAATATTTTATAAATTCATTTTTGCAGAAGTATATTTATTTGAATTATTTTATTATTTTATTTTTTACGACTACATTTTTATACCGCACTCATACATATTACACATTCATATTTAACAAAACAAAAATTGCACACATTTTATCAAAAAGTTACGTTAACATACAAATACTATTCACCATTCCTTATACCGTATTCGGTATTCCATAAAAGTAAAAAATTCCATACATAAATACAAATATTGCTTTTATTTTCATTCATAGTTTATATGTATGTATTTTTCTATATTTATGTACATTGTACATATATGTATATATGGTATTGTGAATGTGCAGAGCATGCCAGAGTTTGCATATTTATAGAATTGTGTTTATACATACATACATACATATGTATATTACAAAATAATTTTTTTATATTTTAAGTTTTCCATACATAACGTATTTTTGACTGTATTTTTTTCATAGGAAACTACTTTTATGCCAAAAATATGTTTACTTGACTTAAAATATTTGATCCTACATATGTTGTTAGTAGTTTCAGACTTAAATGCAAAGAAACAAACCGTGTTGTAATAGAAAATACCTTGAACAATTGGCTAATATAAACAGAACATTGTAACTGTTGCACGCATATAGTACATATAAAAAGTGACATCAATTCAATTCGATTTTAGTGTTCTTTTCTGTATCGAATCAGAAATTTAACAAATCTTTTTCAAAATACCAATAAGTTTATAAAGTTTTATAATTGTCATATTAGAATTAATAAAAGTTTTATTTAGCCTTTTTATAAGCTGCAAAATCATTTATAATTGTAAAATCAGATATTTAACATTTAAATAAACATCTTACATACGTATAAAAATTGCAAACAACCTGAAAAACAATAAATTCAGGCTAGCTACAGTATCTTACAATAAACCTAAATATAGTACTTTCAATGAAAAGCAACTATAATTGAAGTTCCAATTGTCTACAATATTTAAATCCTCGTACTACATAAACTACATTTCGAAATGTTATCATAGACACTTTGAGACTATACTTGCATGCAGAATAACAAGATGGTAATAGCGAGAAGTTACAGTTAACAAAAGGAATAAAAATACAAAATTCATTTTATATGTATGTACGAAAGTTGCATGACAACAAAGCTGTGCTAATTAAACTACGTGTAACTTGTTTGGTGTTAGTAATTTTGAGAAGTATGTGAGTACACAACATATTGTAGCATGCAACACGATAACAATTGTGTAATTTAAAGAATATAAAACAAAAACAGTTTTCTTTTATACAAATACTTTACAGGGAGAAATATATAAATTGAAACCAGTTTGCACACATATGTATGTAACAATAATGTACTGCAAAACTGCAAAGTATATACAGTTAATCTCAAAAACAAGTATACAGAAATACTGACAATTGGTTTTATTTAAAAAAGGATATTATTTTTTCAAAAATCAAAAAAGTAACACATTTCTTTATTAAAAACAATTATGATAATTATTATTCACTACTTTTTTCCGGGTTATTTTGTTTACATATAACATATTGAAATGATCTGTATACTTACTTTTGTGACGTAAATTTCGCACCTTTTTAACTTCAGCTTCAATGAGAACTCAAAGAACCAAAATATGAAGAAGAAAAGTAGTGAATAATAATTATCATAATTGTTTTTAATAAATAAATGTGTTACTTTTTTGTCTTTTGAAAAAATAATATCTTTTTTTAAATAAAATCAATCGTCAGTATTTCTGTATAGTTATTTTTGTGATTAACTGTACATATAATCGCAAAACTATTGCAGACTAAAGGATAACAATTGTGCATACATATATCTTAGCTTTTGTTCAGTTCTGCTCTAGTTCAGTTCTAGTTCAGTTCTAGTTCAGTTCTAGTTCAGTTCTAGTTCAGTTCTAGTTCAGTTCTAGTTCAGTTCTAATTCAGTTCTAGTTCAGTTCTAGCTCAGTTCTAGTTCAGTTCTAGTTCAGTTCTAGTTCAGTTCTAGTTCAGTTCTAGTTCAGTTCTAGTTCAGTTCTAGTTCAGTTCTAGTTCAGTTCTAGTTCAGTTCTAGTTCAGTTCTAGTTCAGTTCTAGTTCAGTTCTAGTTCAGTTCTAGTTCAGTTCTAGTTCAGTTCTAGTTCAGTTCTAGTTCAGTTCTAGTTCAGTTCTAGTTCAGTTCTAGTTCAGTTCTAGTTCAGTTCTAGTTCAGTTCTAGTTCAGTTCTAGTTCAGTTCTAGTTCAGTTCTAGTTCAGTTCTAGTTCAGTTCTAGTTCAGTTCTAGTTCAGTTCTAGTTCAGTTCTAGTTCAGTTCTAGTTCAGTTCTAGTTCAGTTCTAGTTCAGTTCTAGTTCAGTTCTAGTTCAGTTCTAGTTCAGTTCTAGTTCAGTTCTAGTTCAGTTCTAGTTCAGTTCTAGTTCAGTTCTAGTTCAGTTCTAGTTCAGTTCTAGTTCAGTTCTAGTTCAGTTCTAGTTCAGTTCTAGTTCAGTTCTAGTTCAGTTCTAGTTCAGTTCTAGTTCAGTTCTAGTTCAGTTCTAGTTCAGTTCTAGTTCAGTTCTAGTTCAGTTCTAGTTCAGTTCTAGTTCAGTTCTAGTTCAGTTCTAGTTCAGTTCTAGTTCAGTTCTAGTTCAGTTCTAGTTCAGTTCTAGTTCAGTTCTAGTTCAGTTCTAGTTCAGTTCTAGTTCAGTTCTAGTTCAGTTCTAGTTCAGTTCTAGTTCAGTTCTAGTTCAGTTCTAGTTCAGTTCTAGTTCAGTTCTAGTTCAGTTCTAGTTCAGTTCTAGTTCAGTTCTAGTTCAGTTCTAGTTCAGTTCTAGTTCAGTTCTAGTTCAGTTCTAGTTCAGTTCTAGTTCAGTTCTAGTTCAGTTCTAGTTCAGTTCTAGTTCAGTTCTAGTTCAGTTCTAGTTCAGTTCTAGTTCAGTTCTAGTTCAGTTCTAGTTCAGTTCTAGTTCAGTTCTAGTTCAGTTCTAGTTCAGTTCTAGTTCAGTTCTAGTTCAGTTCTAGTTCAGTTCTAGTTCAGTTCTAGTTCAGTTCTAGTTCAGTTCTAGTCAGTTCTAGTTCAGTTCTAGTTCAGTTCTAGTTCAGTTCTAGTTCAGTTTCTAGTCAGTTCTAGTTCAGTTCTAGTTCAGTTCTAGTTCAGTTCTAGTTCAGTTCTAGTTCAGTTCTAGTTCAGTTCTAGTTCAGTTCTAGTTCAGTTCTAGTTCAGTTCTAGTTCAGTTCTAGTTCAGTTCTAGTTCAGTTCTAGTTCAGTTCTAGTTCAGTTCTAGTTCAGTTCTAGTTCAGTTCTAGTTCAGTTCTAGTTCAGTTCTAGTTCAGTTCTAGTTCAGTTCTAGTTCAGTTCTAGTTCAGTTCTAGTTCAGTTCTAGTTCAGTTCTAGTTCAGTTCTAGTTCAGTTCTAGTCAGTTCTAGTTCAGTTCTAGTTCAGTTCTAGTTCAGTTCTAGTTCAGTTCTAGTTCAGTTCTAGTTCAGTTCTAGTTCAGTTCTAGTTCAGTTCTAGTTCAGTTCTAGTTCAGTTCTAGTTCAGTTCTAGTTCAGTTCTAGTTCAGTTCTAGTTCAGTTCTAGTTCAGTTCTAGTTCAGTTCTAGTTCAGTTCTAGTTCAGTTCTAGTTCAGTTCTAGTTCAGTAGTTCAGTTCTAGTTCAGTTCTAGTTCAGTTCTAGTTCAGTTCTAGTTCAGTTCTAGTTCAGTTCTAGTTCAGTTCTAGTTCAGTTCTAGTTCAGTTCTAGTTCAGTTCTAGTTCAGTTCTAGTTCAGTTCTAGTTCAGTTCTAGTTCAGTTCTAGTTCAGTTCTAGTTCAGTTCTAGTTCAGTTCTAGTTCAGTTCTAGTTCTAGTTCTAGTTTTAGTTCAGTTCTAGTTCTAGTTCAGTTCTAGTTCTAGTTCTAGTTCTAGTTCAGTTCTAGTTCTAGTTCTAGTTCAGTTCTAGTTCAGTTCTAGTTCAGTTCTAGTTCAGTTCTAGTTCTAGTTCAGTTCTAGTTCTAGTTTAGTCTATCTAAAACCTTACTACACATTTACTAACATATTTTTACATATGTATGTATTAGAAATTATGTAAAAATATTATTCTTATGATTAGGCATTTTATATAATCATATTGTATAATTGGGAGGAAAAATTTCGAAAATTCTATACACTAAACTTAACAAAATATAAACAAACATATTGTAAACTTCGCATACATATAATAATATAGTCTTATATAGATTTCAATAACAGCAATTACCCACAAACATATGTATGTACAATGTTCATTGTACATGTGACTTGTGTCTATGTTTTAGTATTTAGATAAAATTCCTCTCACTCCTCCACAAATCAGTTATTCACTTTTACTCAATATGAGTTTATTTTTTGTCTGAAAATGATGTGAATATGGAAGATTTCATCCATATACTATAAAGTATTTATAAATGTTACTCTTTATGAACCTTCATAATGGTTTCATATGAATATGTGTACATACATATTTTACATACTTACATCCCCTACCAATGTGTATGTTTTTGTATCATATATTAAATATACATAAGGGTATGGTTTATCGTGTGGCAATAGGGCAAGCTTTTAATTACACCCCTAATTTTAAAACACAGTAAAGTTGGAACAAGCAACCTAAAGAGGCTTTCAACGAAATGGTACTGAAAGTATCCATGAAAATTTGTTTTGTTTTTTTTTTTTTTTTTTAATTTTAAGACAAGACTTCCTTAAAATAATTTATGAAAAAATATAGTACTAGATTATTAATAACAAGTTAGAGTGCTATATTCGGCTATGCCGAATCTTAAATACCCTCCACCAGCAAACTACTTTTTATTGAAACCCATCTAACTATCTAATTTTTAGATAACTTGCCAAAATGTTTGTCGAACTAATTTTGATTAGGTCCAGAAAAGTGTATATTAATACGCCAGTTCGAAAACATTTTAATAGAATGATGTATCTATACACAGAATATGGGAGTTGTGACCAATTATGGACTGATCAGGAAACAATTTCGTATAATAATTTATATGCAGAAAAAGATCAAGTCTAATTTTACTCCAATAGCTTTATTAATCAATGAAATATGTGCGTTTAGGTGACTTTAGGAAGTGGACTTTATATAGGAGCTATGAGCAATTAAGGGCCTATCCGGAAAAATTTCGCAGAGTGATTCATATGTGCTCAAATCATATTTTATCAAGATATCTTTATTTGATAATTAAATATGTGCGTTTAAGAGATTTTTTGAAGTGGACCTATTACCAAATATGGACCGATCCAGAAAAAATTTGGTACAATGTTTTATATGCCTATCCGCAAAAAAATTCGTAGAGTGATTTATGTTAAGACAAAACATATTTGTGTCGAATTTTCTCAAATTAACTTTATTTGATAATGAAAGATGTGTGTTTAAGTGACTCTCTGAAGTGGACCTTATATGGAAGCTATGACCAATAATGGACCGATCCGAGAAAAAAGTGGTAGAATGATTCATATGTACACAAAACTTATTCAAGTCGAATTTTACCCCTATAGCTTTAGAATTCAATGAAATATATGCGTGTAAGTGATTTTCGGAAGTGGACCTTATATGGGAACTATGACCAATTATGGGCCTATTCGGGAAACATTTCGCAGAGTGATTCATATTTGGACAAAACATATTTGTGTCGAATTTTATCAAGATAGCTTTAGTTGATAATGAAATATGTGCTTTTAAGTGATTTTCGTAAGTGGACCTTATATGGGAGTTATGACCGATAATGGACCGACCCGTAAAAAATTTATAAAATGATTTGTACGTACACAAAACATATTCAAGTCGAATAGCTTTAGAATTCAATGAAATATATGCGTTTAAGTGTTTTTCGGAAGTGGACCTTATATGGGACTTATGACCAATTATAGACCTATCCGGAAAAAATTTCGTAGAGTTATTCATGCTTAGGCAAAACATATTTGTATCGAATTTTGTCAAGATAGCTTTACTTGACATTGAAATATGTACTTTTAAGTGATTTTCGGAAGAGGGCCTTATATGGGAGCTATGACCAATAAGGGATCGATCCGTAAAAAAAATAGTAAAATGATTTGAATGCACAAAAATCATATTTCTGTCGAATTGTACCACGATAGCTTTAGAATTCAATGAAATATATGCGTTTAAGTGATTTTTGGAAGTGGACCTTATATGGGAGCTATGACCAATTATGGGCCTATCCGGAAAAAAATTTGTAGAATGATTCATGTTTAGGTAAAACATATTTGTGTCGAATTTTATCAATATAGCTTTACTTGCCATTGAAATATGTGCTTTTAAGTGATTTTCGAAAGTGGGCCTTATATGAGATCTATGACCAATTATGGACCGATCCGTAAAAAATTTTGTAGAATAATTTGTATGTATACAAAATAGATTTGTGTTGAATTTTAACCCGATAGCTTTATAATTCAATGAAATATATGCGTTTAAGCGATTTTTGGAGGTGGACCTTATATGGGAGCTATGACCAATTATGGACATATCCGGAAAAAATTCCGTAGAGTGATTTATATTTTGACTAAACATATTTGTGTCGAATTTCATCAAAATAGCTTTAGTTGACAATGAAATATGTGTTTTTAAATGATTTTCGGAAGTGGGCTTTATATGGGAGCTATGACCAATAATGGACCGATCCGTAAAGAAATTGGTAGAATGATTTGTATGTACACACAACATATCCAACTCGAATTTTATCACAATAGCTTTATTCATCAATGAAATATGTGCGTTTAGGTGATTTTCGGAAGTTGACCTTATATGGGAGCTATGACCAATTGTGGACCAACTGAGATCTACGTTGACAGTATGATTTCTGTTCATATTATATTTACATGTACAAAATTTCGTGTTGATACCGATATATTTGAGGGAGTTATTAACGATAAACTAATTTCCGGGAATATATAACTTTGTAAGGGGGCTATGGGAAATATTCGATCGATTGTAAAGATTTTGAACATAATTGATCACTACCCTAAAAAAATAATGTATGACAAAATTCATCGAAATATCTTTTGTGGTTTCTGAGAAAACTTCAAAAGAATTATGAAAAAAACGTAATTTTTTTCGAGGTAGTCTGAAATTTTTACTCATAACTTTTTACGTTGTGAACCGATTTTGCTCATTTTCAATACCAAACTGCTTAGGATAATAATAAACAGTTTGGGTGAATTTGGTTTATTTCCTTTGCTTAGTTTTAACGTGAGCGTGTTTTACACAGACAGACAGACAGACGGACAGACGGACAGACGGACATAGCTAAATCGACTCAGAATTTGATAAGGACCCAGAATATATATACTTTGTTGGGTCTTAGATGAATATTTCTTGGTGTTACATACGGAACGACAAACTTATATATACCCTCTATCACCACTGATGGTGGTGGAGTGTATAAAAAGAAACATTTATGTTATAAATAAAAATCCGATTATCATTTAAAATAAATTATATAAAATTTTTGAAAAGGACAATTCGTGAGAAATGTTAGCTTATTGATGAAATGTTACTTTAGTAATATAATATGTAAATATAGTAATTATAAGTGCCACAGTAACCATAGAATAGGTTATAAGTAATGCTGTAAACATAATTGATTCTTTAGAAAAAAGAAGCTTCTTTATATGTCGTTGCACACATGGGAGCGCTCTGTCATTATCAGCTTTAAAAGTTTTCTTATGTAATCGGCTGAGACTGAGACAGACTTAACTTTCAGCTTTATTCGGTCTTATTTTCTAGTTTCTTAATAACGGTTCCATTGAGAAAATGACGAAAAACTGTGTTCATTCATATTTGCCATCAAAAAAGTCTTAAAACTACTGCAGATTCTTCAATAACGCTCCAATTAAGAAAATAGCGAAATTTTGTGATCACTCAAAATCATACCTTTTAATGGAAAATCTAAAATTAGCTGTAGTTTCTTAAATAACGCTCCAATTGAAAAAATTGCGAAAAATTGTGATCTGTCATATTTCCATCAAAAATAGATTTTTATGTGGAAAATCTAAAATCGGCTGTAGTTTCTTAAATCACGCTCCAATTGAGAAAATTGCAAAAATCTAAGATCAATCCATCAAAAAGTTATTTTATGGCTTCTTAAATAACGCTTCAATTGAGAAAATAGAAAAAATTAAAAAATCATTTTTATGTGGAAAATCTAAAATTATCTTCATTTCAAAACATATTGTTAATCTCTAATCCCTAATATTTAAAATGATTTAAATGCTTTCTTAAATGACCTAATTATTACCAATGACCACTATATATGGTGTTAATTTAAACCATTTATAACAAACGTTCCCCAGTTAACATAAATGACCTAATTCTATAACTTTTCCCATTAAATATCTGATTAATATCAATCGTATGCTAATATGATTTGGTCAATAATGTATACTTTAGATATTCAACTCTAAATAGAGTCGTATAAATATTAGATTCTTATTACAATGTCAATGTTGTTGGTCATTTCATACCAACAATTACATTTCACTCACAAACAGTTTAACTTATTTATATAACATTGCGTGTGCAAGGTCTTTAAATGACTTATAGGAATATTTTGCTTTTTGAATGTATGTATAATTTGTTGCACATTTCAAGTCATAATTACCAAAAGATGCTCATTATCGATTGTTTTATTGATGAGAATTACTTTTACCTGAGCATGTGTTTCTATAACGATGATAAGTATGAAACTTTATGATGCAGTTTGATAGGAGGATAATCTTGTGCAGGACTTTAAAGCACTTTACGTAAATATGGAAATGTTTTTAAGTATTTAAGCTGGTTAATTTTGTTAAAATAATAAGAAATTCTACATAATTTTGAAATAATAAATCGGCTATTATGCTACTAAATATCTTTTGGATAAAGATAAGTAATAAATATTTTTGTGCAAATGTTTCGATTTTAGCCATTAATTGAGTTTTAGTATAAAAAATTTTCCACTTTAGTATGGCAACATAAAAATTTCATGAATTTTATAATGAAAATCTAATAAGTATTTTCGATAAAAAACGAAACTAAAATCGGTTGTAGTTCCTTTAATAACGCTCCAATCAAGAAAATAGTTAAGATCGGTAATCACTCATACTTTTAGACTAATTTCTTAAATAACGATTCAATTATGAAAATAGCGAACGTTATCATATATATTTTTCCATCTAAAATCAATTTTCTTATAAAAATTTAAAATCGGTTTTACTTTTATTCATATTTTCCTTCATAAATCGATCTATAAAGCTCTATTTAAGAAAATTTGTTTGTTGTTGTATTCTTTTTAGTTTTCACTTTATGTTTGTTGGGTATTCCAACTTCTATGTGTATCTGTATGTCCATATGATTGCATGTATGTGGTTATTATATGTACAATTTACAGTTGAATGAATGCAAACAATGAAGTTACAAGGAATAGTTGCCAACTCACATTTGACCATATAAACGTGATATGACTTGATTACTTGCAGTTGCATTATAAATGTAGTTAGTTATATCATAATCGATATTTCTCTTTTAACAACTGGAATATTGGAGAATTATAAATTTTATAAAACAGGAAACATATTTCATGCACAAAGTTAAAAATCTTTAAACTTCAGCAATAACAAATTAACAAACATTTGTAGAAATGATCTACAATTTTACGTTGAAAATATTAATTTCTAAAAATATTCATTCAACACTAAATTTCTATTAAAGAGCAAAATTCTATCTAATCTCTATATTGAGTTTCCCCACAATTCCCTTGAAACATTTAAAATTTCAAAACAACTTTTTCATACACAAAATTGTTTAAAGCTTATTAGCTGTAAATCCTTTCTAATGAAAGATACATTTTTAAACACAGAGCTATTAAAAAATAAAATAAATAACAAACATATATTCAGTTGCATACATGCAAACGTAAACTAACAATTAAACATACATACATAGACAATATAAAGATAAAAACAAAAAATTTATATAAAAATACAGAAATAAATTGTAATAGTAGTTGATTTAACTGTTAATTGTTTTTTATATACTCGTATAACATTTAACGTTATTGCGAGAAACATGAATCAGCCAAACAAATAAATAAAGTAAAAAGTTGATGTAAAAGTTACGTAGCTGATGCAATTGACATTGTGCTGATAGACAAGTGATTGATTGTTTTAAAACAAACTCATCAACTGTATAACAAATTTCAAAAAACAAAATAATAGCAAAAGTACAACAATAGAGTAGTACTAAAAATAAAAAATTTATTTGAATCAAACAAACTGTAAATGTCCTGAATGAAATAGTTCTTATAAAATCTGCAATACGTATGAGTGTTATTCAATTATTGACAATAATTCACATACGCCCTGGAGTCTCCTGAAAATACAAGATTTGTATTAATATGATATGAACGGGTATGATTAGCAGCAAAAATTTTTTTCAAAAATAAGAAATTTGTTTAAATGTCCTAAACGAACAATAGTGTTATAAAGTTACCAGGACGTATGAGTGTTATTTAATTGATGGTAATATGTTTCATACGTTCGGGAGTCCCTTGCAAATGCAAGCTATTTTAAACATGAAATTAAAATGGAATTTTGATTTATTAATAATTGTGATAAAAAGAAAGGGAGAAATGTAAAGTATTGTATAACTAATTGTATGGATCATTTTTGTAGTTTTTGGGGGTTTTACAAGGATTACAAGGATATATATAAATATGGCTTTTTGACTTTTTTTGCAAATATCTCTAAACCAATTGGCATAGTTTTATATCAGTTTTAATAATACTGATGATTTTCGTAATGATCGGGACTTATTTGACCCCAGCCCCAAATACAAAGTCCCCTTTAGAAAATTACTTCAATTACCACAATTGAATTATAAACGCTAGTATCACTATGAAATTTAGCATAAACATAAATCCCGCCATTAAACTTTATAAGAATCGTCCCATACAACTGGACCTTCCTATTTGGACCTTTTTAGCCCATAACGACGTCAAATATACCACTATTATTCCAAAAATCGTCGAAAAATCGTATATAAGCATAAATAATACTGCCAATTTTCGCAATGATCGGGTCTCATTTGACCCTAGCTCCTATACAAAGTCCCCTTCAAAAAATGACTTTAATTTCCACTATTCACCAAAAATTCTAGTATCACAATGATATTCGGCACTAATAACTTTTATATAAACATAAATTCAAGCAATACATTTTATTAGAATCGTCCCAATTTTTGCCCTAGCCCCCATACAAACGGACCTTCCGATTTGTGCCCACGCTCCAGGTCGCATGTACATATTCATCTCTGGATCCGATAACGACGGCCGTTGAAAATGGTTGGAATCGGTCCATTATTTCACCAGTTCAGTTCATAATTATATTAAATATACTTGTATCTCGTCAAAAAATGACACAACTATGTTTATACCCTACACCACTATAGTGGGAAGGGTATTATTCATTTGTGCTGATGTTTGTAACGCATTAAAATATTAGTACTATACCCTCCTTAAAGTATATCGATCGACTCAGAATCACTTTCTGAGACGATAAACGTTTTTATCAAAGTACAGGTCGCAATTTTAAAGATAATTTGATGAAATTTGTAACACACATTTACTTTTACCAAGAACGAAGCCTATTGAAAATGATTGAAATCGATCCATTATTTCACCTAGCCCCCATACAACTGAACCCCCCGAAAAAGGCTTTTGAACTCATAATTATGTAGATAAACGTATATCAATGAAAGTTCGCACAACTAAGTTTTAGACAAGCCTTGATAACCTTGCCGAATTTCGAAATGATCGGACTTCATTTGACCCTAGCACCCATACAAACCCCCCTTCAGAAAGTGACTTGAATATCCGCAATTCAATTATTAACACTGTTATTGCAATGAAATTTAGCACAGACGAATATTATATAAATACAAATATATCCAGCCCATTTTATCGGGATCGGTCCACATTTGCTCCCATCCCCCATATAAATACTCTTTTAGAAGGACCAAGGTAAAATTCAACATAAATATATAAAATAAATAATTGGTGTAGGGTATCACTTGTTTTAAATAATTTTCACTAATCCCAGTGTTATTTGGTGTACTGATTCCGAATATCGCATCACCCTCCAATTCTCCACATTTTCATCTTTTATTCCTTCTGACAGTATATTTTTCGTTATTGACAAAATTGAAAAAAATTTTCAATTATTTTCCAAATAAATATTTGTTTCCATTTCAATTAATAAACATTTTAATGTTTGATTCATCCTAAAACTGTGTCATTTACATAAAGCAAATATTATTATTTTTTTAATCTGAATACATAAAAATAGCAAGGACAACTCGTTAGTATTTACATTGCAATAAAAGGGGATAAACACAAAACGTATGTAATAGTCTATCAGACGGACATCGTTAAATCAACTCTGAAAGTAATTCTGAATAGAAATTGTAACGCTGATTTTTAATTTTTAGTGAGTATGCAATTATGAGTAAGATTTTTTTTTAACATGCATGCAAATTTAAATTCCAACAGATTTTACACAGTATTAAATACTAATTTACAGATATATGTATATGGTTTATGTATATACATTAGAGGTCTCCAAAACTGTATGAGCATAAGTATGTTCGAATTGTATTTTGGTCATTAATATTTTTCACTTGTGATTGCAAGTGAACGGTTGCGTTTTGTTGGGTGCAAACATGTGTCAGCCAGCCATAACAACAACATTAACAGTAGCAAAAACATCAGCATCACAAAAAGATAATAAATTTTAATCCTATCCATTGCAATACATTTGGCGTAACACTCACTTCTCCCTTTGCTGTTTTCTCGGAACAACAGCAACCATCCTCATTTGTTATCAAAACCCAAAGAATTGAATAATGATGTATGAATGATTAAAACTGGATGTGGGTGGTGTTGTTTCTGTGTCTGAAATTTGATTTTTATACCCTCCACCACCATCAGTGGTGATAGAGGGTATATATAACTTTGTCATTCCGTGTGTAACACCAAGAAATATTCATCTGAGACCCAACAAAGTATATATATTCTGGGTCCTTATGAAATTCTGAGTCGATTTAGCTATGTCCGTCTGTCCGTCCGTCCGTCCGTCCGTCCGTCCGTCTGTCTGTCTGTCTGTCTGTGTAAAACACGCTCACGTTAAAACGAAGCAATATAATTTAACCAAATTCACCCAAAATATTCATTATTATCCGGTACAGTTTGGTATTAAAAATGAGCAAAATCGGTTCACATCGGGAAAAGTTATGAATCAAAATTTAAAACAACCTCGAAAAAAATAAGCATTTTTTACACATTCTAATGTAATTTTCTCCAAAACTATGCAATATAATTCCATGAAAATCACCATACATTCGTTTCTACACAAGATCTTGATCCGTGCAGAAAATTGCCAGAATCGGTCCACAATTTCATATACCTCCCATACAAAAGTACATATTCCCGGAAACTGGGTTTTTTGTTAATAACTTCCGCCACAATGTCGATATCTTCACAAAATTTTACAAATTAAAATCTTATATCAATAGAATTCTTTCAGAGAAAAAAATTTTCTGGATCGGTCCATAATTGGACATAGCTCCCATACAAGGTCCCCTCCCGAAAATCACTTAAACGCGCATAACTCATTACTAAATTGAGATATCCATATAAAATTTGGTATAAGTATTGCCCATATGCATAGAAATATTACTGTGAAAATTTTTTCCGATCGGTTCAAAATTAGTCATAGCTCCCATACAAGGTCCCCTCCCGAAAATCACTTAAACGCGCATAACTCATTACTAAATTAAGATATCCATACAATTTGGTATAAGTATTGCCCATATGCATAGAAATATTACTGTGAAAGTTTTTTCCGATCGGTCCATAATTGGTCATAGCTCCCATACAAGGTCCCCTCCCGAAAATCACTTAAACGCGCATAACTCATTACTAAATTAAGATATCCATATAAAATTTGGTATAAGTATTGCCCATATGCACAGAAATAGTACTGTGAAAGTTTTTTCCGATCGGTCCAAAATTGGTCATAGCTCCCATACAAGGTCCCCTCCCGAAAATCACTTAAACACGCATAACTCATTACTAAATTAAGATATCTATATAAAATTTGGTATAAGTATTGCCCATATGCATAGAAATATTACTGTGAAAGTTTTTTCCGATCGGTCCATAATTGGTCATAGCTCCCATACAAGGTCCCCTCCCGAAAATCACTTAAACGCGCATAAATCATTACTTAATTAAGATATCCATATAAAATTTGGTATAAAAATTGCCCACATGCATACAAATATTACTGTGAAAATTTTTTTGGATCGGTTCAAAATTGGTCACAGCTCCCATACAAGGTCCCCTCCCGAAAATCACTTAAACGCGCATAACTCATTACTAAATTAAGATATCCATACAAAATTTGGTATAAGCATTGACCATATACATTAAAATATTACTGTGAAAGTTTTTTCCGATCAGTCCATAATTGGTCATAGCTCCCATACAAGGTCCCCTGCGCATAAATCATTACTTAATTAAGATATCCATATAAAATTTGGTATAAAATTACCCATATACACAGAAATATTACTGTGAAAGTTTTTTCCGATCGGTCCATAATTGGTCATAGCTCCCATACAAGGTACCCTCACGAAAATCACTTAAACGCGCATAACTCATTACTACATTAGGATATCCATATAAAGTTTGGCAGAAATATTGCTCATATACAGAGAAATATTACTGTGAAATTTTTTTCCGATCGGTCCATAATTGGTCATAGCTCCCATACAAGGTCCCCTCCCGAAAATCACTTAAACGCTCATAACTCATTACTAACTATAAAGTTTGGCAGAAGTATTGCTCATATACAGAGAAATATTACTTTGAAATTGTTTTCCTATCGGTCCATAATTGATCATAGCTGCACATAACGGCACATAACTCATTAGCAAATAGTGATACCCATAAAATATTTGGCATTAATACTATTTTTGTACACATAAATGTTATTTCAAAATTTTTTCACGATTAGTCCAACCTTGGTCATAGCTCCCATACAAGGTTCCCTCCCGAAAATCACTTAAACCCACATAATTCATTACCAAATATTGATATCCATACATTTAGCAAAATTATTGCTCTTATACACATAAATTACACTATAAAATTGTTTTACGATCGGTCCATATTTGGTCATAGCTCTCATACTAGGTCCCCTCCAGAAAATCACTTAAATGCACAATATTCATTACCAAATAATGATATAGATACAGAATTTTGAAATTTTGTCTTTATATATAATTCGTCATAGCTCTCATACAAGGTCCTTTTACGAAAATCTCTTAAACGCACATTACTCATTACCAAATAAAGCTATTGATACAAAATTTGCCACAAATATTAGTTTTGTATACAAAAATTCTATTTCAAGATTTCTCACGATCGGCTCATAACATGGGTGCGGTCGGTCCCATACAAGGTTCCCTTCCGAAAACCACTTAAACACACATTACTTATTACTAAATTACGATATAGATACAAAATTTTACTGAAATATAGCTTTTATGTACAAAAATTTAACCGTATTTAACTAGTTGCATTATCAATTTGTGTAGATTATATATATGTATTTTGAAAATCCTTTAATTTTTCATACATATACATACATGCAAATTACTAAATATCGCTAAGCGCTATAAAAATATAAAGAAAATTGCGTTTGTAATGTTCAATAAATCTTGGAATTGTAATAGATTTAAGCTGTTAAAATCTTGGGATTTTTCAATTTAAGACATGAGATAACTTATTTCTACAAATATTTGACCAATTAGAAAAGTCTTAATATAAAAGTAGCTGGTGGAGGGTATTTAAGATTCGGCTCAGCCGAATTTAGCACTCTAACTTGTTTTTTTAATAATTTGTTTGCTAAAAATTTCAAACTGTATTAAAAAATCGACTCATTTCAGATCATGAACTCATTAAAATATTCCAAATAAGAACATCAACTTCAATCGTTTAGATATGGTTCGATAATAGAGTGTAATGTACAAACGTGTATAGAGAATAATTTTTATCAGAAAACACCAAACGAAATGTGATTGTTTAATTTTAAACATAAACTTCCTCAAGTGTCGATGTAATCTTACACACAGGATACTACAGGGATAGGACTACGGGAGCCTTTGATATGCTAGCAACAGTGGTGTGGGGGGGTTCGGTCCTTTCCTATAATACCGCAATTTTCCTACATAAGTTTATTATAGACTCCCTATTTTTTTATATTTTTCGGTGTTAGGGCCAGAATGACTAGACACTAATAATTATTTTGCCCCTATCTAGTCACAAAACTAAATTTTAAAATAAACTAAAATGATGTCAGAGAATATAATCCTATCATATTATCTCTCTCAGATGTTCTAGAGAGATTAAGCCTCAAAACCCTCGCCTTCCAATGTTTCAATGGCTAAAATTTTACTGAAACCCCACTTAAAAGAGTAACTAAAAGCTTACACTATTTCCGTAACCATGTCGAATGAAAACACCCGTATCGTTTCAACTTTAGCAATTCATAATGCTTAACACACAATTTTATTTAAGAATAATTAAAATAACAAAGAAATGTATTTAAATATTTATAATTACTCATTATTTTCGCGAACATTCAGACGCATTCTAATATATCTATTACATTTCTAGTAATATATAACTATAGAATAATTCACACTTTTTAAATGAAAGTAAACATCAGATAACCGATTCTTAACGGGTTAATAGTTTAACATTGGTTGGCAAAACAATATAATATTGTATAAGAGAAGCAAAAACATTTGAAATTATTCCATAAATCCGTATCAATTACAGGAGAAAATAAGAGAAAGAATATCAATATGCAAACAGCAAAATCGAAACAATATCACTCTTGATTTATTTTATGTTAATAACATACTGTTTGCTCATTGATAAATAAAGGGAACACGAAGATGTGAAACATTAAAAGTAAGAGTATGGGCTTAACATAATATGATGATGTTAAATATTGAATACGTTTTAGAAACTAATATTTATGATGAATTTTTCATTTGTTTTTGTTTCTTTTATACAAATGCAAGAAAAAATTAACTAGTAACAAGTTAGAGTGCTAAATTCGGCTGAGCCGAATCTTAAATACCCTCCACCAGCTACTTTTATATTAAGACTTTTCTAATTGGTCAAATATTTGTAGAAATAAGTTATCTCATGTCTTAAATTGAAAAATCCCAAGATTTTAACAGCTTAAATCTATTACAATTCCAAGATTTATTGAACATTACAAACGCAATTTTCTTTATATTTTTATAGCGCTTAGCGATATTTAGTAATTTGCATGTATGTATATGTATTTGAAAAATTAAAGGATTTTCAAAATACATATATATAATCTACACAAATTGATAATGCAACTAGTTAAATACGGTTAAATTTTTGTACATAAAAGCTATATTTCAGTAAAATTTTGTATCTATATCGTAATTTAGTAATAAGTAATGTGTGTTTAAGTGATTTTCGGAAGGGAACCTTGTATGGGACCGACCGCACCCATGTTATGAGCCGATCGTGAGAAATCTTGAAATAGAATTTTTGTATACAAAACTAATATTTGTGGCAAATTTTGTATCAATAGCTTTATTTGGTAATGAGTAATGTGCGTTTAAGAGATTTTCGTAAAAGGACCTTGTATGAGAGCTATGACGAATTATATATAAAGACAAAATTTCAAAATTCTGTATCTATATCATTATTTGGTAATGAATATTGTGCATTTAAGTGATTTTCTGGAGGGGACCTAGTATGAGAGCTATGACCAAATATGGACCGATCGTAAAACAATTTTATAGTGTAATTTATGTGTATAAGAGCAATAATTTTGCTAAATGTATGGATATCAATATTTGGTAATGAATTATGTGGGTTTAAGTGATTTTCGGGAGGGAACCTTGTATGGGAGCTATGACCAAGGTTGGACTAATCGTGAAAAAATTTTGAAATAACATTTATGTGTACAAAAATAGTATTAATGCCAAATATTTTATGGGTATCACTATTTGCTAATGAGTTATGTGCCGTTATGTGCAGCTATGATCAATTATGGACCGATAGGAAAACAATTTCAAAGTAATATTTCTCTGTATATGAGCAATACTTCTGCCAAACTTTATAGTTAGTAATGAGTTATGAGCGTTTAAGTGATTTTCGGGAGGGGACCTTGTATGGGAGCTATGACCAATTATGGACCGATCGGAAAAAAATTTCACAGTAATATTTCTCTGTATATGAGCAATATTTCTGCCAAACTTTATATGGATATCCTAATGTAGTAATGAGTTATGCGCGTTTAAGTGATTTTCGTGAGGGTACCTTGTATGGGAGCTATGACCAATTATGGACCGATCGGAAAAAACTTTCACAGTAATATTTCTGTGTATATGGGTAATTTTATACCAAATTTTATATGGATATCTTAATTAAGTAATGATTTATGCGCAGGGGACCTTGTATGGGAGCTATGACCAATTATGGACTGATCGGAAAAAACTTTCACAGTAATATTTTAATGTATATGGTCAATGCTTATACCAAATTTTGTATGGATATCTTAATTTAGTAATGAGTTATGCGCGTTTAAGTGATTTTCGGGAGGGGACCTTGTATGGGAGCTGTGACCAATTTTGAACCGATCCAAAAAAATTTTCACAGTAATATTTGTATGCATGTGGGCAATTTTTATACCAAATTTTATATGGATATCTTAATTAAGTAATGATTTATGCGCGTTTAAGTGATTTTCGGGAGGGGACCTTGTATGGGAGCTATGACCAATTATGGACCGATCGGAAAAAACTTTCACAGTAATATTTCTATGCATATGGGCAATACTTATACCAAATTTTATATAGATATCTTAATTTAGTAATGAGTTATGCGCGTTTAAGTGATTTTCGGGAGGGGACCTTGTATGGGAGCTATGACCAATTTTAGGACCGATCGGAAAAAACTTTCACAGTACTATTTCTGTGCATATGGGCAATACTTATACCAAATTTTATATGGATATCTTAATTTAGTAATGAGTTATGCGCGTTTAAGTGATTTTCGGGAGGGGACCTTGTATGGGAGCTATGACCAATTATGGACCGATCGGAAAAAACTTTCACAGTAATATTTCTATGCATATGGGCAATACTTATACCAAATTGTATGGATATCTTAATTTAGTAATGAGTTATGCGCGTTTAAGTGATTTTCGGGAGGGGACCTTGTATGGGAGCTATGACTAATTTTGAACCGATCGGAAAAAATTTTCACAGTAATATTTCTATGCATATGGGCAATACTTATACCAAATTTTATATGGATATCTCAATTTAGTAATGAGTTATGCGCGTTTAAGTGATTTTCGGGAGGGGACCTTGTATGGGAGCTATGTCCAATTATGGACCGATCCAGAAAATTTTTTTCTCTGAAAGAATTCTATTGATATAAGATTTTAATTTGTAAAATTTTGTGAAGATATCGACATTGTGGCGGAAGTTATTAACAAAAAACCCATTTTCCGGGAATATGTACTTTTGTATGGGAGGTATATGAAATTGTGGACCGATTCTGGCAATTTTCTGCACGGATCAAGATCTTGTGTAGAAACGAATGTATGGTGATTTTCATGGAATTATATTGCATAGTTTTGGAGAAAATTACATTAGAATGTGTAAAAAATGCTTATTTTTTTCGAGGTTGTTTTAAATTTTGATTCATAACTTTTCCCGATGTGAACCGATTTTGCTCATTTTCAATACCAAACTGTACCGGATAATAATGAATATTTTGGGTGAATTTGGTTAAATTATATTGCTTCGTTTTAACGTGAGCGTGTTTTACACAGACAGACAGACAGACAGACGGACGGACGGACGGACGGACGGACGGACAGACGGACATAGCTAAATCGACTCAGAATTTCATAAGGACCCAGAATATATATACTTTGTTGGGTCTCAGATGAATATTTCTTGGTGTTACACACGGAATGACAAAGTTATATATACCCTCTATCACCACTGATGGTGGTGGAGGGTATAAAAAGGTTTGATCAAACTTACCGCATCATGCGACTCCGATGAAGGCCTCCACAGGAACTTGATGATGTAGGTATTGCAGTTGTAGATGGAAATGAAATAATATTCTTGCATTTTAAGTTTTTGCCAGTATGTTAGTAAATAGGTTTAGAAATTAGGCTTAGATGTTAAATATTTACTTATACATAGGAAATTAATGTGATAATGTAAGTTTTATAGGTTTAAGTCTGTGATATTAGTTTTTAAGTTTTAACATAATTTATATATTTATTTAGTTAATTGTATTAGAATAATTTAGGTTGTGGTATAATATATGGACTATTTATTTATTTATAAATTTTAGAAAACATTTATAAAAATGCAAAAGCAATAATAAATTCGAATTAACCTTATATTATACCATTTTAAAATAAATTAGATTTTATATTAGGTTTTAATGTTTAAATTTTAATGAATAATTTTAGAAAAGTTGTAAATTGTGTTAAACTTTGAATATGTGATGTCGATTATATAACTTCATAAAATGATATAACTACATATTCTTAATTTATTACTTATTTTTATGAAAATGTAACTTTTTAGGTTACATCATTAGGTTATGTTGTAGGTTTTTTTCTTGATGATATTGCATATCACTAGTTTTGGAAATTTGGGAATTCGAATTGTTAAGTTTTATATAGTTAAATTAAGTAATTAGGTTTAAGTTGCAATATTAATTTGTTAGTGTGGTAGTTCTATGGATCACGTTTTTAATTAATTAAAGTTGTAATTAGATTTTTTTAAATTTTATAAGTTTTTAGTTATAATATCTGATAATATGTTGGCAAAGCAAGTTTAGGTTAAGGATTTCATTTCAATTTGTAGAAATTCTGTAGATTTGCATGATGAAAATGCAGAATTGGTACAAAAATCACATGTTAGCGATGGTTGAAAGGTTGCAAGTTGGTAAGGTTGGAGATTTCTATCGATTAAAGTTGATCTTGTTGAATGTTTTAATTTCCAATTATTTTATTGGCTTTTGTTGAAAAAAATTTTAGAGCTGTCTGCTACTTATTGTGGTTATACGGCCCACGAGATTTCCGGACCATATCATGGATGTTGTCCGTGAATGAGGTTAAGTGCCGTATAACTTCTATAAAAAAATTCCTAGGCAAAAAAAATCTCTATAAATTTCACACTAATCACTGTAAGTCTGACTATTACCTGGATTTTGTCTCAATTTTACTAGATTTATTAAAAATAATCCACTTTGTTGCCACTTTATTAATTGGATTTTAAAATAACTTTGCAAATGTTTTAAAACTTTTAGTCAAACTTATACTTTATGCCGAGTTCCTGATGTATATAGTTGAATTTCAAAATGAAAAGAACTTTTGGCTCTAAATTATGTTACCATTATACCTCGTGACGCGTAAAAATGTAGAAAAGTAAGTGTAAAATAGAAAAAAAAAATTATCGAAGATTCAACTAAAATTGTTGTAATAAATAGTAGTAGACATTTTCGTAGCCTAGTGTTGGTAAACTTGTGCTAGTTATGATCAATTAGGTTACCATTGAATCATATTATATTTAATTAAAGTTTAGGTTATTCGAACCCCATTCTCTTCACCATAAATGTTATTGTCCTTTTCCATTTCCTTCCTAATTATTTAAAATTAATAAAAAAATATATATTTATATATTTTTAATAAATATATAAACTAATAAAGTTTATTTTTGTGGGCATTTTTTATCCCAACAGTCAATGTTGTGACTTTTAGTTCAGACAACACCCATATACTACTTTCTTATATTACCATTTGCAACTATGTGATCCTCTCAGGAAATGAGATGTAAATAAAATGTAAATTAAAACAAAATAGAAGAAATCAAATAACAGCTGAGACATTTATCGTGGAAAAATATACTTTAGTAAATACCTATTTATCAAAACTTTAATTAATAGAAACTCATTACAGACTTAATCGTTATAATCGACTTAAGAGTTATCTTAAAATTTACCGAGCATAAAAACAGGTAAATTAAACGATGACATATAAAGATAAATATAATTAACACTCGGTATTCCAGTTGCCGGAATTTGACATCCTGGATTATAATATTTTAGAGAAAGCCTGATATCCTCCCACTACCGAAACAATCATAAATCATTCCCAGGATCATTTAAGCCATGTTCAAATACCTATATGAGTTTTGTACCAAATCCGTATACATTTATGATAATTTCATTTCATATGAATTATGTTAAGGTGACCATACGAAAAAAAAGTTTTCGCCACCAAATCGACAAAATTATTTACTTATTTATAAATAAGAGTATTAATATAATTTGTTGAAAAATATACATTTCAAAACTAGAAAAAGGAAAAAAAAACAAATTGTTTGCAAATATTGTTTTAACATTAAGAAATTTAAAATCAAAACAATATCTTTTCAATATATTTTGTTCTTTGTTTGCTGATAAGATTTAATTTTAAAAATACAAAAGTAAGTAACGTGAGATATTGGAAACGACCATTACAAGAGTAATCCATTAATTTTAACAAATTAAAATAGAAAATTTTACTATCACCGTTATATCGTTTCTTATTCGAAATATTCACTCAAAGATTGATCAAATATTTTACTATCGATTTTCAATTCTCTATACATATATTTTCTATTGGGTCAAATATCATAAACAACAATCTGAGAGTAAACATCGATTTATCTGTACATTCGTCTATACTTAAAAACATTTAATCATTGATTGTTGTACGATGGATGAATGTATGAGAAGTAGTAAAACCAACAATTCTTATGCATTTTTGGTATAACAGTTTATCATAAAGCTTCAATATGTATTCGAACCCAGATGTACAATCGCCATATACCAAGAGTTCACACATCTAAAAACTTATATTCTTATGCACACATGCCACTCAAACGGAATTCAATCCATTATAGTTGATTAATAACTTTTTGTTCTTGTTACTGTTGGCTGCTATTGATGGTCTTGCAAACGAAAACTTTTCCAACACTGCAAATGAATTTAGAGCAGTAAGTGAAAACGAGCAAAAGAGTGAGAGTGAATAAGTGAATATACAGTTAAACATTCCAATGTACATAACTCTCTAAACTAACGGGGGCATAATTAACAGTGTCATGCCAAATTCAGTTTGACATTTGAATATAAGAGCATATTTACATACTAATATAAACAGAGAGACCGAGAAATAACACAAGTATGCGAAATCCATGAAATATTACTCTAAACATTATGCTATCAACAGTACTATTCAAAACACAAGCAACTTTAAGTAAAAATCGTGTTTCTACCCATGTTTTTAATAACCAATCGGACTTAATAAAATGTTCTTATCTAAATTGTCGAATTCAGATTAAGTACTTCAACACTTCACTCATCGGATGGGTCGAAAAGTTCTCTTTTAACATTTACAAAACAGAGTACTGAAATTTGTTTAAGTTACATACAACACTGTATCATATACATACATTTATATAAGTGTTTGTTTAAGAAGATGTGCATTTTATTATGTGAAGGAGTATATTATGAGGGTAGATATATAAAATGAATTCCTGAAGTGTCTTCAACAGAAACAGAATGCAGATAAAGTACAAGTTTGTGTAAATAAATATGCATATGATTCACAACATACATAATTATTTGCATAAAGTGAACATCAATACAAGAGCACTTATATGAACTTAAATTTCAGAACAGTACTACAGCATAAAGAGTCGTACTATTTGATAAAAAGCATTAAAACTAAAATTTGTATTTCTTGTTTAAGGTTTTATTCAACACGGTTTATTTGTTTGTATCAAATATACAAGTCGTAACGGCATTAAATTTTTGACTAAGCCTGTTAGTCGATCTGCGTTTTATGATTGTTGAAATTTCACTAACCTCAATATAGCACCAAATAGCCATAAACATTATCAACAACTCTTTCGCACATAACGCTAATTTTGCTCAAAATTCAAAAACTAAACTGTCATCCACGATCGAAACGCACACAGTCACTAAACTTAAGCAAACATATAAGGGACAACAGCAACAAGTAAAAATAGGTTCATTATATAAATGAAAATTTATTGAGCACTTTTAGGACATTCAAATTAAACACATGCATATTAATATAAACACATAAAAATGTGTATACTTTATACTGTACTTATACATTTACCTTATTCATTGTCTTAGTGTGACTGCAATATAACATCTGTAAAAATATACCATATATTAACATTAACCAAAGTCCATCCAAAAGAAGGTATGAGTACAAAAACCATACAGAATGTGAGTGATGATTAAAAAAATAAACACACTATCACACATTCTTACATCCTCTCATACTCAATGTACTAAAACGGTAAATTGCTAAACCAGGATAATAGAGAGCTAGATATTTAGCCATAGGTGCATAGGTGTCCAGGTGTTTAAATTCTACTAAATTCTCATACGACTCATTTGCCAAAGAATAAACATTTATGCATATTTTAGATAACTACATACATATTTATACATGATAATCATGATAATGACATAAATATTAGGCTTCGTTTCAAAAAATAAAATGTTTCCCGTTTTTGTGACATCACAACTTTTTAGAAGGTTTTTGTATCAGTGATTACTATGCTGTAATAATTTTTTCAAAATTCCAACTCCTTCCTCTGCATATCTGAGGCGGAAACCACTGATTTTGAGCGACATTTTTTACAGAGCAGAAACTGTAGAATTTATAGGAAATCATGCTCTAATAATTGATTTTATAAGAAAAATCAATAAGAATGAGCTTAATTTCACACTTTATAATGCTTCAAAAGTGCATTTAGTATTATCCAAAGATGCACTTTTTTTCAAAAAATATTTCAAAAAAATTTTTTCTTTGTGCATAATCAAAGTATGCTTTTTGCTGAGACAAATGGTGCAAAAACAAAAAATTTTATCATTAAGCCTTTAGATGTGATGAGACTTTAAATTTTCAGATTTTCAACTTTACAACGCTATATATCGAAAACCACGAAAGTTATAAGCACCAAAATTTGTCATTATACAAGTTATATATGGAACATTAATTGGATGGAGTTTTATTAAATTCGGAGATGATGATGAAAAACATAATTGTTTGATGGGAAATTATTAAACCACAAGCCAACATTATAACCATCATAACTCCGAAAGGGATTACAATAGATTAAAAATTTTAACACTATTTTTTTAAGGGCATTGAATATTATATTTAAGAATGATAAAATCAGGTTTTGAATTTTTTTTTTTTTTAAATTGCATTTTTTCTTTTGCTCTTATGCATTTATAGTGCATCTAAATTCTGTCAAATTAAGTTTATATATCTTAAATTTACTGTAGAATAGTATACTAAAGTCAGATTTGAAATATGTACAGCAGTTTTCGGTCAGATGAAGGAGTTGAAATTTTAACAAAATAATCACGCCAATATTAGCGCTGTTCCAAAAACTGTCATAAAAGGTATGATATCACAATTTCAAAATATTGCGTGAAGCCTAATAAATATGTATGTATATTCAACGTCAGATTGTCATAAGTCAAAAACGCCATTAACAATCATTCAGTTCTAGTTCAGTTCTAGTTCAGTTCTAGTTCAGTTCTAGTTCTGTTCTAGTTCAGTTCTAGTTCAGTTCTAGTTCAGTTCTAGTCCAGTTCTAGTTCAGTTCTAGTTCAGTTCTAGTTCAGTTCTAGTTCAGTTCTAGTTCAGTTCTAGTTCAGTTCTAGTTCAGTTCTAGTTCAGTTAGTTCTAGTTCAGTTCTAGTTCAGTTCTAGTTCAGTTCTAGTTCAGTTCTAGTTCAGTTCTAGTTCAGTTCTAGTTCAGTTCTAGTTCAGTTCTAGTTCAGTTCTAGTTCAGTTCTAGTTCAGTTCTAGTTCAGTTCTAGTTCAGTTCTAGTTCAGTTCTAGTTCAGTTCTAGTTCAGTTCTAGTTCAGTTCTAGTTCAGTTCTAGTTCAGTTCTAGTTCAGTTCTAGTTCAGTTCTAGTTCAGTTCTAGTTCAGTTCTAGTTCAGTTCTAGTTCAGTTCTAGTTCAGTTCTAGTTCAGTTCTAGTTCAGTTCTAGTTCAGTTCTAGTTCAGTTCTAGTTCAGTTCTAGTTCAGTTCTAGTTCAGTTCTAGTTCAGTTCTAGTTCAGTTCTAGTTCAGTTCTAGTTCAGTTCTAGTTCAGTTCTAGTTCAGTTCTAGTTCAGTTCTAGTTCAGTTCTAGTTCAGTTCTAGTTCAGTTCTAGTTCAGTTCTAGTTCAGTTTAGTTCAGTTCTAGTTCAGTTCTAGTTCAGTTCTAGTTCAGTTCTAGTTCAGTTCTAGTTCAGTTCTAGTTCAGTTCTAGTTCAGTTCTAGTTCAGTTCTAGTTCAGTTCTAGTTCAGTTCTAGTTCAGTTCTAGTTCAGTTCTAGTTCAGTTCTAGTTCAGTTCTAGTTCAGTTCTAGTTCAGTTCTAGTTCAGTTCTAGTTCAGTTCTAGTTCAGTTCTAGTTCTAAGTTCTAGTCGTCTAGTTCAGTCTAGTTCAGTTCTAGTTCAGTTCTAGATCAGTTCTAGTTCAGTTCTAGTTCAGTTCTAGTTCAGTTCTAGTCAGTTCTAGTTCAGTTCTAGTTCAGTTCTAGTTCAGTTCTAGTTCAGTTCTAGTTCAGTTCTAGTTCAGTTCTAGTTCAGTTCTAGTTCAGTTCTAGTTCAGTTCTAGTTCAGTTCTAGTTCAGTTCTAGTTCAGTTCTAGTTCAGTTCTAGTTCAGTTCTAGTTCAGTTCTAGTTCAGTTCTAGTTCAGTTCTAGTTCAGTTCTAGTTCAGTTCTAGTTCAGTTCTAGTTCAGTTCTAGTTCAGTTCTAGTTCAGTTCTAGTTCAGTTCTAGTTCAGTTCTAGTTCAGTTCTAGTCAGTTCTAGTTCGGTTCTAGTTCAGTTCTAGTTCAGTTCTAGATCAGTTCTAGTTCAGTTCTAGATCAGTTCTAGTTCAGTTCTAATTCAGTTCTAGTTCTAGTTCAGTTCTAGGTCAGTTCTAGTTCAGTTCTAATTCAGTTGTAGTTCTAGTTCAGTTCTAGTTCAGTTCTAGTTCAGTTCTAGTTCAGTTCTAGTTCAGTTCTAGTCAGTTCTAGTTCAGTACTAGTTCAGTTCTAGTTCAGTTCTAGTTCAGTTCTAGTTCAGTTCTAGTTCAGTTCTAGTTCAGTTCTAGTTCAGTTCTAGTTCAGTTCTAGTTCTAGTTCAGTTCTAGTTCAGTTCTAGTTCAGTTCTAGTTCAGTTCTAGTTCAGTTCTAGTTCAGTTCTAGTTCAGTTCTAGTTCAGTTCTAGTTCAGTTCTAGTTCAGTTCTAGTTCAGTTCTAGTTCAGTTCTAGTTCAGTTCTAGTTCAGTTCTAGTTCAGTTCTAGTTCAGTTCTAGTTCAGTTCTAGTTCAGTTCTAGTTCAGTTCTAGTTCAGTTCTAGTTCAGTTCTAGTTCAGTTCTAGTTCAGTTCTAGTTCAGTTCTAGTTCAGTTCTAGTTCAGTTCTAGTTCAGTTCTAGTTCAGTTCTAGTTCAGTTCTAGTTCAAAAATTTGCGTGAAGCCTAATAAATATGTATGTATATATTCAACGTCAGATTGTCATAAGTCAAAAACGCCATTAACAATCATTCAGTTCTAGTTCAGTTTTAGTTCAGTTCTAGTCAGTTCTAGTTCAGTTCTAGTTCAGTTCTAGTTCAGTTCTAGTTCAGTTCTAGTCAGTTCTAGTTCAGTTTAGTTCGTTCTAGTTCAGTTCTAGTTCAGTTCTAGTTCAGTTCTAGTTCAGTTCTAGTTCAGTTCTAGTTCAGTTCTAGTTCAGTTTAGTTAGTTCTAGTTCTAGTTCAGTTCTAGTTCTAGTTCAGTTCTAGTTCAGTTCTAGTTCAGTTCTAGTTCAGTTCTAGTTCAGTTCTAGTTCAGTTCTAGTTCGTTCTAGTTCAGTTCTAGTTCAGTTCTAGTTCAGTTCTAGTTCAGTTCTAGTTCAGTTCTAGTTCAGTTCTAGTTCAGTTCTAGTTCAGTTCTAGTTCAGTTCTAGTTCAGTTCTAGTTCAGTTCTAGTTCAGTTCTAGTTCAGTTCTAGTTCAGTTCTAGTTCAGTTCTAGTTCAGTTCTAGTTCAGTTCTAGTTCAGTTCTAGTTCAGTTCTAGTTCAGTTCTAGTTCAGTTCTAGTTCAGTTCTAGTTCAGTTCTAGTTCAGTTCTAGTTCAGTTCTAGTTCAGTTCTAGTTCAGTTCTAGTTCAGTTCTAGTTCAGTTCTAGTTCAGTTCTAGTTCAGTTCTAGTTCAGTTCTAGTTCAGTTCTAGTTCAGTTCTAGTTCAGTTCTAGTCAGTTCTAGTTCAGTTCTAGTTCAGTTCTAGTTCAGTTCTAGTTCAGTTCTAGTTCAGTTCTAGTTCAGTTCTAGTTCAGTTCTAGTTCAGTTCTAGTTCAGTTCTAGTTCAGTTCTAGTTCAGTTCTAGTTCAGTTCTAGTTCAGTTCTAGTTCAGTTCTAGTTCAGTTCTAGTTCAGTTCTAGTTCAGTCTAGTCAGTTCTAGTTCAGTTCTAGTTCAGTTCAGTTCAGTTCTAGTTCAGTCTAGTTCAGTTCTGTTCAGTTCTAGTTCAGTTCTAGTTCAGTTCTAGTTCAGTTCTAGTTCAGTTCTAGTTCAGTTCTAGTTAAGTTCTAGTTCAGTTCTAGTTCAGTTCTAGTTCAGTTCTAGTTCAGTTCTAGTTCAGGTTCTAGTTCAGTTCTAGTTCAGTTCTAGTTCAGTCTAGTTCAGTTCTAGTTCAGTTCTAGTTCAGTTCTAGTTCAGTTCTAGTTCAGTTCTAGTTCATTCTAGTTCAGTTCTAGTTCAGTAGTTCTAGTTCAGTTCTAGTTAAGTTCTAGTTCAGTTCTAGTCAGTTACTAGTCAGTTTCTAGGTCAGTTCTAGTCAGTTCTAGTTCAGTTCTAGATCAGTCTAGTTCAGTTCTAGTTCAGTTCTAGTTCAGGTTCTAGGTCAGTTCTAGTTCGTTCTAATCAGTTCTAGTTCAGTTCTAGTTCAGTTCTAGTTCAGTTCAGTTCATTCTAGTTCTAGTTCTAGTCATTCTAGTTCAGTTCTAGTTCAGTTCCTAGTTAGTTCTAGTTCAGTTCTAGTTCAGTCTAGTTCAGTTCTAGTTCAGTTCATTCAGTTCAGTTCTAGTTCAGTTCTAGTTTTAGTTCAGTTCTAGTTCAGTTCTAGTTCAGTTCTAGTTCTAGTTCAGTTCTAGTTCAGTTCTAGTTCAGTTCTAGTTCAGTTCTAGTCAGTTCTAGTTCAGTTCTAGTTCAGTTCTAGTTCAGTTCTAGTTCAGTTCTAGTTCAGTTCTAGTTCAGTTCTAGTTCAGTTCTAGTTCAGTTCTAGTTCAGTTTAGTTCAGTTCTAGTTCAGTTCTAGTTCAGTTCTAGTTCAGTTCTAGTTCAGTTCTAGTTCAGTTCTAGTTCAGTTCTAGTTCAGTTCTAGTTCAGTTCTAGTTCAGTTCTAGTTCAGTTCTAGTTCAGTTCTAGTTCAGTTCTAGTTCAGTTCTAGTTCAGTTCTAGTTCAGTTCTAGTTCAGTTCTAGTTCAGTTCTAGTTCAGTTCTAGTTCAGTTCTAGTTCAGTTCTAGTTCAGTTTAGTTCAGTAGTTCAGTTCTAGTTCAGTTCTAGTTCAGTTCTAGTTCAGTTCTAGTTCAGTTCTAGTTCAGTTCTAGTTCAGTTCTAGTTCAGTTCTAGTTCAGTTCTAGTCAGTTCAGTTCTAGTTCAGTTCTAGTCAGTTCTAGTTCAGTTCTAGTTCAGTTCTAGTTCAGTTCTAGTTCAGTTCTAGTTCAGTTCTAGTTCAGTTCTAGTTCAGTTCTAGTTCAGTTCTAGTTCAGTTCTAGTTCAGTTCTAGTTTAGTTCTAGTTCAGTTCTAGTTCAGTTCTAGTTCAGTTCTAGTTCAGTTCTAGTTCAGTTCTAGTTCAGTTCTAGTTCAGTTCTAGTTCAATTCTAGTTCAGTTCTAGTTCAGTTCTAGTTCAGTTCTAGTTCAGTTCTAGTTCAGTTCTAGTTCAGTTCTAGTTCAGTTCTAGTTCAGTTCTAGTTCAGTTCTAGTTAGTTCTAGTTCAGTTCTAGTTCAGTTCTAGTTCAATTCTAGTTCAGTTCTAGTTCAGTTCTAGTTCAGTTCTAGTTCAGTTCTAGTTCAGTTCTAGTTCAGTTCTAGTTCAGTTCTAGGTTCAGTCTAGTTTCAGTTCTAGTTCAGTTCTAGTTCAGAATTCTAGTTCAGTTCTAGTTCAGTTCTAGTTCAGTTCTAGTTCAGTTCTAGTTCAGTTCTAGTTCAGTTCTAGTTCAGTTCTAGTTCAGTTCTAGTTCAGTTCTAGTTCAGTTCTAGTCAGTTCTAGTTCAGTTCTAGTCAGTTCTAGTTCAGTTCTAGTTCAGTTCTAGTGTCAGTTCTAGTTCAGTTCTAGTTCAGTTCTAGTTCAGTTCTAGTTCAGTTTCTACGTTCAGTTCTAGGTTCAGTTCTCGTTCAGTTCTAGTTCAGTTCTAGTTCAGTCTAGTTCAGTTCTAGTTCAGTTCTAGTTCAGTTCTAGTTCAGTTTAGTTCAGTTCTAGTTCAGTTCTAGTTCAGTTCTAGTTCAGTTCTAGTTCAGTTCTAGTTCAGTTCTAGTTCAGTTCTAGTTTCAGTTCGTCTAGTTCAGTTCTAGTTCAGTTCTAGTTCTCAGTTCTAGTTCAGTTCTAGTTCAGTTCTAGTTCAGTTCTAGTTCAGTTCTAGTTCAGTTCTAGTTCTAGTTCTAGTTCAGTTCTAGTCAGTTCTAGTTCAGTTCTAGTTCAGTTCTAGTTCAATTCTAGTTCGTTCTAGTTCAGTTCTAGTTCAGTTCTAGTTCAGTTCTAGTTCAGTTCTAGTTCAGTTCTAGTTCAGTTCTAGTTCAGTTCTAGTTCAGTTCTAGTTCAGTTCTAGTTCAGTTCTAGTTCAGTTCTAGTTCAGTTCTAGTTCAGTTCTAGTTCAGTTCTAGTTCAGTTCTAGTTCAGTTCTAGTTCAGTTCTAGTTCAGTTCTAGTTCAGTTCTAGTTCAGTTCTAGTTCAGTTCTAGTTCAGTTCTAGTTCAGTTCTAGTTCAGTTCTAGTTCAGTTCTAGTTCAGTTCTAGTTCAGTTCTAGTTCAGTTCTAGTTCAGTTCTAGTTCAGTTCTAGTTCAGTTCTAGTTCAGTTCTAGTTCAGTTCTAGTTCAGTTCTAGTTCAGTTCTAGTTCAGTTCTAGTTCAGTTCTAGTTCAGTTCTAGTTCAGTTCTAGTTCAGTTCTAGTTCAGTTCTAGTTCAGTTCTAGTTCAGTTCTAGTTCAGTTCTAGTTCAGTTCTAGTTCAGTTCTATCAGTTCTAGTTAGTTCTAGTTCAGTTCTAGTTCAGTTCTAGTTCAGTTCTAGTTCAGTTCTAGTTCAGTTCTAGTTCAGTTCTAGTTCAGTTCTAGTTCAGTTCTAGTTCAGTTCTAGTTCAGTTCTAGTTCAGTTCTAGTTCAGTTAGTTCAGTTCTAGTTCAGTTCTAGTTCAGTTCTAGTTCAGTTCTAGTTCAGTTCTAGTTCAGTTCTAGTTCAGTTCTAGTTCAGTTCTAGTTCAGTTCTAGTTCAGTTCTAGTTCAGTTCTAGTTCAGTTCTAGTTCAGTTCTAGTTCAGTTCTAGTTCAGTTCTAGTTCAGTTCTAGTTCAGTTCTAGTTCAGTTCTAGTTCAGTTCTAGTTCAGTTCTAGTTCTTTCTAGTTCAGTTCTAGTTCAGTTCTAGTTCAGTTCTAGTTCAGTTCTAGTTCAGTTCTAGTTCAGTTCTAGTTCAGTTCTAGTTCAGTTCTAGTTCAGTTCTAGTTCAGTTCTAGTTCAGTTCTAGTTCAGTTCTAGTTCAGTTCTAGTTCAGTTCTAGTTCAGTTCTAGTTCAGTTCTAGTTCAGTTCTAGTTCAGTTCTAGTTCAGTTCTAGTTCAGTTCTAGTTCAGTTCTAGTTCAGTTCTAGTTCAGTTCTAGTCAAAATTGGTAGTTGTTACTTATTTGCGCAAGTGATCATGTATGTATATCTAATGATTAATTCATAGCAAATAACAACAAAGAAAAATTGTCTGCTGCAAGCATGTAATGCCGATTTGAAAAATCTTTCATACTACAAATATGCAACTTTAATGATTTTTTAATTTTAAAAGCATGCGACAGATGTCATTGAACTATATTTGAGTTCTGTGGTAGAACTTCTGTCATACATAAAAATTGCGTGCAATAAAATATTTACGCTATAAAATATTTTAAAAATTGCTGTTTCATTAGAACAATAAGACCAAAAGTGAAAACAGTTAAGTAAGTTGTTAAACTGGATACAATGTAAAAGTAGACTCAAAAAACACATCTTGTTATTTCTTTAAGAAATTATGTCCTTTTTCTGTCATCTTGAAGTTTATGATATGTTTGATGTTTGTTTTTGCATTTTCTGTTGCAATTATTTTAAGTGCAAAGTATTTCTATGTATGATGGGTGGTCATATATGAGTTTATGTTTCTTTGTTTGTTAAACTCGACCAAGCCACAAGGTATTTATATCCTACTTTCAGTACAAGTATTTATGTTTGTGGTCGTTTGTTTACATTTTTGAGTTGTAGTTGATTTTTTTTAGAATAGAAAAATGGTTTGATGCAGTTTACTGGCTTTTAGGCTGTCCTTTTAATAAAAAGCTTTTAAATAAATGTATATAACTCTCTAGTTCATTTTTCTTAACGTTTTATATAGTCTCACTGGAATATATGATATTTTTAAAATTTCTAAATATTTTGCATACTTTAGTGAAAAATTGCATTAAATGTTGAGGGTTGATATGAAATGAAATTCATTTTCTCTAATGGCGTTTGTGCAACTTACGCTTCGTTTCGTTTAAATTATTGTATAAAGTAAACAATTTTGGCAAATGCAGAAATACATACAACAGCAACCAAAATCACAATACAGTTAGTTAAAAAAAACAAGTTAGAGTGCTATATTCGGCTGAGCCGAATCTTAAATACCCTCCACCAGCTACTTTTATATTAATACTTTTCTAATTGATCAAATATTTGTAGAAATAAGTTTTCTCATGTCTTAAATAGAAAAAATGCCAAATTTAAACAGCTTAAATCAATTACAATTCCAAGATTTATTGAACATTACAAACGCCATTTTCTTTACATTTTAATAGCGCTTAGCGATATTTAGTAATTTGCATGTATGCATGTGTGTGAAAGATTTAAGGATTTTCAAAATACATATATATAATTTTGTTCTACACAAATTGATATTGCAACTAGTTAAATACGGTTAAAGCGCTGTTAGGGGCAGGACCTAGTATTGGAGATATGACCAATTATAGACCGATCGTAAAAAAATCTTTAAGCTAAATTTCTGTACATAAAAGCTATATTTCAGTCAAATTTTGTATCTATATCGTAATTTTTGTAATAAGTTATGAGTGTTTATGTGATTTTCTGAAGGAAAACTTGTATGGGACCGACCGCATCCATGTTATGAACCGATCGTGAAAAAATCTTGAAATAGAATTTTTGTATACAAAACTAATATTTGTGCCAAATTTTGTATCAATAGCTTTATTTGGTAATGAGTAATGTGCGTTTAAGAGATTTTCGTAAAAGTACCTTGTATGGGAGCTATGACCAATTATGTATATAAAGAAAATTTCAAAATTCTGTATCTATATCATTTTTGGTAATGAATATTGTGCATTTAAGTGATTTTCTGGAGGGGAGCTAGTATGAGAGCTATGACCAAATATGGACCGATCGTAAAACAATTTTATAGTACAATTTATGTATATAAGATCAATATTTTTGCTAAATGTATGGATACCAATATTTTGGTAATGAGTTATGTGCGTTTAAGTGATTTTCGGGAGGAAACTTTGTGTGAGAGCTATGACCAAGGATGGACCGATCGTGAAAAAATTTTGAAATAACATTTATGTGTACAAAAATAGTATTTATGCCAAATATTTTATGGGCATCACTATTAGGCAATAAGCTATGTGCCTTTAAGTGTTTTTTTGAAAGGGACCTTGTTGGGAGCTATGTTCAATTATGGACCGATAGGAAAACATTTTCACAGTAATATTTCTGTGCATATAAGCAATACTTGTACCAAATTTTGTATGGATATCTTCATTAACTTATGAGTTATGTGGTTTTAAGTGATTTTCGGGAGGGACCTTGTATGGGAGCTATGGCCAATTATGGACCGATCGGAAAAACTTTTCACAGTAATATTTTTGTGCATATGAGCAATACTTGTACCAAATTTTATAGTGATACTTACACCAAATTTTATATGGATATCTTCATTTACTAATGAATTATGTGGTTTTAAATGATTTTCGGGAGGGGACCTTGCATGGGAGCTATGACCAATTATGGACCGATCCAAAAAAACTTTCATAGTAATAGTTCTGTATATAAGAGCAATACTTGCACCAAATTTTATATGGATATCTTCATTTACTAATGAGTTATGTGGTTTTAAGTGATTTTCGGGAGGGGACCTTGTATGGGAGCTATGACCAATTATGGACCGATCGGAAAATAATTTAAGAGTAATATTTCTGTGCATATGAGAAATATTTATTCCAAATTTTGTATGGATATCTTTATTTAGTAATGAGTTATGCGCGTTTAAGTGATTTTCGGAAGGGGACCTTGTATGGGAACTATGTCCAATTATGGTCCGATCCAGAAAATTTTTTCTTTGAATGAATTCTATTGACATACGATTTTAATTTGTAAAATTTTGTGAAGATATCGATATTGTGACGGAAGTTATTAACAAAAAACCCATTTTCCGGGAATATGTACTTTTGTATGGGAGGTATATGAAATTGTGGACCGATGCTGGCAATTTTCAGCAGGAGTCAAGATCTTGTGCAGGAACGAACGTTTGCTGACTTTCATGAAATTATCTTGCATAGTTTTCGAGAAAATTACATCAGAATGTGTAAAAAATGCTTATTTTTTTCGAGGTTGTTTTAAATTTTGATTCATAACTTTTCCCGGTGTGAACGGATTTTGCTCATTTTCAACACCAAACTGCTTAGGACAACAATGAATATTTTTGGTGAATTTGGTTTACTTCCTTTGCTTCGTTTTAACGTGAGCGTGTTTTAGGCAGACAGACAGACAGACGGACAGACGGACATAGCTAAATCGACTCAAAATTTGATAAGGACCCAGAATATATATACTTTGTTGGGTCTCAGATGAATATTTCTTGGTGTTACACACGGAATGACAAAGTTATATATACCCTCTATCACCACTGATGGTGGTGGAGGGTATAAAAACAAATATGTACATATATGTATAATACTTTTACAAAGTAGAAATGTTAAATTGAATTAAAAATTGCAAAAAAAGAAAAAGCTCAACATCATGAAATATGCAGAAAAATCAAATTTCTGCTTGAGAGAACTTCAAACTTTTTTTCTGAAAAAAAATTTAAGCTGCAAAAAGCTGTTCTACTTGATTTAAGTGAATGCTACTCTTGTTGCAAAAGAACAACTTTAATCATATTTATAAAATGCAATTGTACACAGTTTTACTGTACTATAATGGAAATTGAAAAATATTTATTTTCCTTCAGGAAAAGGCATAACATTTTATTACTTTTGCAAATAAAAATGTTAATTTCATCATTTTAATCTTTATTTTAAAATAAATATTATGTAAATCTCTATAGTAAGCTTAATTTTCGTTATTTTTTCAATATTCAATTATCAGCTTAAAAGCAGATAAAACTTCTTAAGCAGTAACGATTAAAATTCAAGTTTCAGTTCTATGGTTCAAAATATAAGAGTTTAAACTTTAATCATATAGATTTTTCATAGTTACAGTTTTAAAGATTTATTTTTTATTGTTTAATTAAATCACTGCATGAATGAATGTCATATACGAAATACGCAAAAGAAATATACTTTCTTTTGTTCCTCCCACGCTCATTTTGGTCCTTAATTAGACGCATAAACTTTTCATTATTGCAAGCAAAAGCACACCACCCAAAGTCATAATTTTCATTGTCTAGATGTTTTGTTTAGGAATATGTTTTCAGCTGCAGCAGTAAACCTCCACTTCATCAACTTTAGCACTATTAACAACATAATTATTAACGTAATCATCACAACATGTGGTTGCCATCACAGTTGTCAGTCGTAGTCAAGTGACATCTTTGATTGCTGCCTAATAAAAAGACTAGTTGCCTTTGAAAAAACCAAGCAGCAAGTTTTATCACAACAGAGTGTAGGAGATAAAAGAGGGAGGTTTAGCATTTAACATTTTCTCTACTTAACACTTATTGTAGCAACTTTAATAGAAATCCAGCAACAATGAACGTTTTAATTAGGCACAAAGTGAGGTCGTTGTCATCATTATCATCATTTGTTTCTGCTGCATTTCTACTGCAACAGTTGAAAGATAATGAATTCTAAAGAACTGAAAAAAGAAAGAATAACTGAAGGTAAGATTTTAACTACAAATTAGTATGTACGTTTTAGCTGAAACCCCCTGCAGTACTTAAAACTGCATTTCTGCAACAGTTGAAAGAAAATGAATTCTAAAGAACTGAAAAAAGAAAAAATAACTGAAAGTAAGATTATAACTACAAATTAGTATGTACGTTTTAGCTGAAAACCCCTACAGTACTTAAAACAACATGAATGCTGGAAATTGATAAAGTTATTACATGGAATTTAATAATAAGCAAAATGACATCGCACACCCAGTACAAAAGTGACACAACTCAAAAAAATTTTTTAAAGAAATGGAAACAAATTTTTTACAAATTCTGAAAGATAAAGAAAGACATAACGTTTTTTCTTGAACAGTTAACAACAACAAAATACACTAATATTTTTGTAGAGTTAAACAAGTATCTTGTGTATAGTTTAAGGCTTAAACTTAAGGCTTAAAGAATATAAAAACGCAAAAATAAAATTTTGAGTTGTGTCAATTTTGTACTAGGTGTGCGACATATTTGTTCCCTTACACATCATGGTATTATAATTTAATTTTTATACCCTTCGGCTTCGTGAGAAGGTTATATATAAGTTTGTCAATCCGTTTGTAATTTATACAATATAATTTTCCGACTCTATAAAGTATATATATTTTGGATCCTTATAGATAGCGGATTCGATAAAGCCATGTCCGTCTGTTTGTCTGCTTGTCTGTCTCTCTGTCTGTCTGTCTGTCTGTCTGTCTGTCTGTCTGTCTGCAAGTTTATCTGTCTTTCTGTCTGTCTGTATCTGTCTGTCTGTGTATGTGTATTGAAATCAATTTTCTGAAGACCTCAGATATCAGTCTTCAATAATTCTAACTGCCATGCTTTCCAGAAGTTTTCTATTTAAAAGTATTTTTTTCATGCATACGCAAGAAAACAACAACAGCACTTAAAGAAAAAATTACACTTCAATACGAAGTATATAAATAACTTCATATAAGAAGTTACATAAACCGATCTCATACGAAAAGTGTTAACCTTCTCATTTAAATAACTCTTTAATATGAAATAAAATTCATTTTTCTCTGTGTACACTTGCAAATAATGCTTCTTTTTTCAGATTATTTTGCAAAGAATTTCGCAAGAATTTAAAGGATAGTTACGTACACAAGTAACATAAATACAACTACAAATGAAGATAATCCATGTGTACACTGTACACACTAAAATAGTAATATAGTTTCACTATTAAGTTTTGATGTGTATACTCTATTCACAAGATATATATATATTTTCAGTAAAAATTATGACGATATTTTTGATAACCGCTTAAATAGAGCAAACTATTTACTACTGCAACTAAATTATGTATATATGGCTTTGTACGTTTGGGAAAACCGGGAGAAAATTTTTTTGAGTTGACTCATATAATATTAACTCCAGTGTGACCCAAACATACATAACAAAATACATAGAAAGGAAAAATAAAAAAGTATGAACATCTCATAAATATGGCATGTGTTCACTATTAATGGTTGAATGTGTGTGAATAAGATAAATTCAATGTGTGTGTATTAATATAATTGAATGATGTTTAAGAATATTGTTGATTTTATGCATCTACATATATACTGTACAAATAGGGATATCAATTTCTATATTCTAAAGATTTTATTGATTAGAAAGAAGCAAACTTAATATAATTCATTAAGAGGGCTTTAGGGGAGAATTTAGTAAATATTTTGGCAGGAGCCAGACAATAGAAACTTTCGATTAGGCTGTAGAACACAGTTTTTACTGCACTAATTAGATTGTATTATTATATCATGCACTACGCTATAGATTGAAAAGTGAATTAGACTAGGCATTATAAATGTGATATATAAATCATAAACACCAAGTGCATAATAACTAAAGATTTTTATGGAGTATGAGTAATTTCTAATAACTTAATAAAAAGAAATAAACCATACGTACTGTTTTCTCATAAAATGTTTTCATTTGGTTATGCAAATGTCAAATATGTTAAAGATATACAAAGTTATATTTTTCAGTTTAAAAAATTAAAGAAAAATATAGGAAAAAGCAGAACATGAAATTTAAAATAATTTCTACTGTTTTCTGTACCACCCTCGTATACAGTTAAAATGGTAAAAGATGTGCCCTGTTTTCATATTATTTTCTTCTATTTGCCATCATTATTGTTGAAGGGATTTTATTGCTGCACTTCTTCTTTCGATTAAACATATTAGTTTAATTTGCTTATTTCATGTAAGAATATAAATTTTATTTGTTTTATCTACATACATAATACATACATATGTCTCTATTGAGATAAATTTATTACATTATTATCGTCATTAACATTATTATTATCAATATATATCTTTTATGATTATGATAGCCATCAAAAATATACATTTCAGAATACATATTTATGCATTGAAATTTCCCAACATGCTAATAATAACTAGTAAGATACTTGACTATTGACTAGACTATAGATTAGACTATAGACTAGACTATAGACTAGACTATAGACTAGACTATAGGCTAGACTATAGACTAGACTATAGACTAGACTATAGACTAGACTATAGACTAGACTATAGACTAGACTATAGACTAGACTATAGACTAGACTATAGACTAGACTATAGACTAGACTATAGACTAGACTATAGACTAGACTATAGACTAGACTATAGACTAGACTATAGACTAGACTATAGACTAGACTATAGACTAGACTATAGACTAGACTATAGACTAGACTATAGACTAGACTATAGACTAGACTATAGACTAGACTATAGACTAGACTATAGACTAGACTATAGACTAGACTATAGACTAGACTATAGACTAGACTATAGACTAGACTATAGACTAGACTATAGACTAGACTATAGACTAGACTATAGACTAGACTATAGACTAGACTATGACTAGACTATAGACTAGACTATAGACTAGACTATAGACTAGACTATAGACTAGACTATAGACTAGACTATAGACTAGACTATAGACTAGACTATAGACTAGACTATAGACTAGACTATAGACTAGACTATAGACTAGACTATAGACTAGACTATAGACTAGACTATAGACGACTATAGACTAGACTATAGACTAGACTATAGACTAGACTATAGACTAGACTATAGACTAGACTATAGACTAGACTATAGACTAGACTATAGACTAGACTATAGACTAGACTATAGACTAGACTATAGACTAGACTATAGACTAGATATAGACTAGACTATAGACTAGACTATAGACTAGACTATAGACTAGACTATAGACTAGACTATAGACTAGACTATAGACTAGACTATAGACTAGACTATAGACTAGACTATAGACTAGACTATAGACTAGACTATAGACTAGACTATAGACTAGACTATAGACTAGACTATAGACTAGACTATAGACTAGACTATAGACTAGACTATAGACTAGACTATAGACTAGACTATAGACTAGACTATAGACTAGACTATAGACTAGACTATAGACTAGACAATAGACTAGACTATAGACTAGACTATAGACTAGACTATAGACTAGGACTATAGACTAGACTATAGACTAGACTATAGACTAGACTATAGACTAGACTATAGACTAGACTATAGACTAGACTATAGACTAGACTATAGACTAGACTATAGACTAGACTATAGACTAGACTATAGACTAGACAAAACTATGGAATAGACTATAGGCTAGACCATAGAAAATATTCGTAAAATAGGGTCGTGACAAATAAATCATTTTACACAGTTGCCATCTACCAAATTATCTTTGAAATTCCTTTTAACAAATTAAATATTTCCTTTCAGCTTCATGTTAATTAAGTTTTAAAAGTTTCACATTTTAGTGTTCTTTATCACCGTCATCATCCTCAACAGCGTCATCGAATACATGTGCCACACAAAAGTTTTACTTATACATGCAAGTACAAGCAGTTGTCAAGTGGCTATAAAATATAAAAGCAAATACTTACACGATTCTATACTATACATTACCTCTATATAGCTTCAACTGCTGCTAAATGCAACAACATAGAAAAATTAAAAATAATTATAACGGTCCATTGATAGTTTTAATTTGTACAAATGTGTGAAATTTTCAGATGCTCGTGTGAGTTTCACATTAAATATTTGAAACTGTAACAGGTTTGGCAAATTGAAATAACTTGTAGTAATTTTAACGCTGTCCTACGTTTCGTTTTTTTAGCAGACCTTGATTACTAACTGCAACTTGAGAAGTCATGCAACTTTAATAATGTTTTATGGTATTAGATTTTAGTAGGTGTTTTATAAAGTGCGATGAAAAGCAAATTAGTGCAAATCTAATTTCTCTTTAAGATAATTCAATTTGATTTAATCCCTATATTTCCGCTTTATTCTCTGTGATCATTTTGCAAACATTTCTCACGTCTCATCATTCTCTTAGGTGCCTCCGTAGGTTTGTTGGTGGTTTTTTGTCTGTCAATATGTATGTCGCGGGTTCCATTTAAAACAGAGGCATTGGTAACGAATAACACAACAGGCCTGATAGTGTCCTGTCCACGTCCAACTTTCAAACTAACTATTGATCGAAATATCTATTACTTCCCCCTACTATTTAACGACATTAAAAGCAAGTAATTTGTAGCGGTTTTTTGGCATTGCCGTTGAGTATAACACGAATTTCACTGCGGTAAAATTGTTTTATCTAAATGACTTTTTTCACATTTTCTTAAGATTTCTGTAAATGTTTTCTTTGAGTGTTTTGTTTTGTAAATGTTTAAATTTTTACATTTGTACTTTTTTGTTTTTCGTGCTCACTTCATTTTAGTAATGCTTGTCGCATAATATACTAAAGTTGAAAGCAGCTTTCTTTTTCGTAGTCATTAACAAAGTAAGAAGGTGAATTTAAAAATTAAAGTAAAGCGCTAAGTGGGGCACTAATGGTAAATGTTGTAAATATCAGTGGTTATGAAAGTCGCGGGGCACTAGAGTTACACACTGGATTGGGTTGTTGAAGTGGCGACATGAATCTATAGAAATCAAGTTCTTTGACCTATTTAATGAATGCTCATGATTTCAGAGATGTTTTTATACCCTCCACCACCATCAGTGGTGATAGAGGGTATATATAAGTTTGTCGTTCCGTGTGTAACACCAAGAAATATTCATCTGAGACCCCATAAAGTATATATATTCTGGGTCCTTATCAAATTCTGAGTCGATTTAGCTATGTCCGTCTGTCCGTCTGTCTGTCTGTCTGTGTAAAACACGCTCACGTTAAAACTAAGCAAAGGAAATAAACCAAATTCACCCAAACTGTTTATTATTATCCTAAGCAGTTTGGTATTGAAAATGAGCAAAATCGGTTCACAACGTAAAAAGTTATGAGTAAAAATTTCAGACTACCTCGAAAAAAATTACGTTTTTTTCATAATTCTTTTGAAGTTTTCTCAGAAACCACAAAAGATATTTCGATGAATTTTGTCATACATTATTTTTTTAGGGTAGTGATCAATTGTGTTCAAAATCTTTACAATCGATCGAATATTTCCCATAGCCCCCTTACAAAGTTATATATTCCCGGAAATTAGTTTATCGTTAATAACTCCCTCAAATATATCGGTATCAACACGAAATTTTGTACATGTAAATATAATATGAACAGAAATCATACTGTCAACGCAGATCTCAGTTGGTCCACAATTGGTCATAGCTCCCATATAAGGTCAACTTCCGAAAATCACCTAAACGCACATATTTCATTGATGAATAAAGCTATTGTGATAAAATTCGAGTTGAATATGTTGTGTGTACATACAAATCATTCTACCAATTTCTTTACGGATCGGTCCATTATTGGTCATAGCTCCCATATAAAGCCCACTTCCGAAAATCATTTAAAAACACATATTTCATTGTCAACTAAAGCTATTTTGATGAAATTCGACACAAATATGTTTAGTCAAAATATAAATCACTCTACGGAATTTTTTCCGGATAGGTCCATAATTGGTCATAGCTCCCATATAAGGTCCACCTCCAAAAATCGCTTAAACGCATATATTTCATTGAATTATAAAGCTATCGGGTTAAAATTCAACACAAATCTATTTTGTATACATACAAATTATTATACAAAATTTTTTACGGATCGGTCCATAATTGGTCATAGAACTCATATAAGGCCCACTTTCGAAAATCACTTAAAAGCACATATTTCAATGGCAAGTAAAGCTATATTGATAAAATTCGACACAAATATGTTTTACCTAAACATGAATCATTCTACAAATTTTTTTCCGGATAGGCCCATAATTGGTCATAGCTCCCATATAAGGTCCACTTCCAAAAATCACTTAAACGCATATATTTCATTGAATTCTAAAGCTATCGTGGTACAATTCGACAGAAATATGACTTTTGTGCATTCAAATCATTTTACTATTTTTTTTACGGATCGATCCCTTATTGGTCATAGCTCCCATATAAGGCCCTCTTCCGAAAATCACTTAAAAGTACATATTTCAATGTCAAGTAAAGCTATTTTGACAAAATTCGATACAAATATGTTTTGCCTAAGCATGAATAACTCTACGAAATTTTTTCCGGATAGGTCTATAATTGGTCATAAGTCCCATATAAGGTCCACTTCCGAAAAACACTTAAACGCATATATTTCATTGAATTCTAAAGCTATTCGACTTGAATATGTTTTGTGTACGTACAAATCATTTTATAAATTTTTTACGGGTCGGTCCATTATCGGTCATAACTCCCATATAAGGTCCACTTACGAAAATCACTTAAAAGCACATATTTCATTATCAACTAAAGCTATCTTGATAAAATTCGACACAAATATGTTTTGTCCAAATATGAATCACTCTGCGAAATGTTTCCCGAATAGGCCCATAATTGGTCATAGTTCCCATATAAGGTCCACTTCCGAAAATCACTTACACGCATATATTTCATTGAATTCTAAAGCTATAGGGGTAAAATTCGACTTGAATAAGTTTTGTGTACATATGAATCATTCTACCACTTTTTTCTCGGATCGGTCCATTATTGGTCATAGCTTCCATATAAGGTCCACTTCAGAGAGTCACTTAAACACACATCTTTCATTATCAAATAAAGTTAATTTGAGAAAATTCGACACAAATATGTTTTGTCTTAACATAAATCACTCTACGAATTTTTTTGCGGATAGGCATATAAAACATTGTACCAAATTTTTTCTGGATCGGTCCATATTTGGTAATAGGTCCACTTCAAAAAATCTCTTAAACGCACATATTTAATTATCAAATAAAGATATCTTGATAAAATATGATTTGAGCACATATGAATCACTCTGCGAAATTTTTCCGGATAGGCCCTTAATTGCTCATAGCTCCTATATAAAGTCCACTTCCTAAAGTCACCTAAACGCACATATTTCATTGATTAATAAAGCTATTGGAGTAAAATTAGACTTGATCTTTTTCTGCATATAAATCATTATACGAAATTGTTTCCTGATCAGTCCATAATTGGTCACAACTCCCATATTCTGTGTATAGATACATCATTCTATTAAAATGTTTTCGAACTGGCGTATTAATATACATTTTTCTGGACCTAATCAAAATTAGTTCGACAAACATTTTGGCAAGTTATCTAAAAATTAGATAGTTAGATGGGTTTCAATAAAAAGTAGTTTGCTGGTGGAGGGTATTTAAGATTCGGCATAGCCGAATATAGCACTCTAACTTGTTTTTTTTTTTTTTTGCACCGAACATCGTTGTGCAAGATAATGTTGATGATGTTGCTTGTTGTTAAGAATGTCGTAACTAATTAGCCAACTTTATATTGTCAACAAAAGTAAGAATGCACACAGAGAAAATAATGATTTGATAAAATAATTACTTACTAACTTACTAACTTAATAACGTAATAACTGACTAACTGACTAACGTACGAACTTACTAACGTACGAACGTACGCTACGTACTAACTTACTAACTTACTAACTTACTAACTTACTAACTTACTAACTTACAACTTACTAACTTACTAACTTACTTACTTACGAACTTACTAACTTACTAACTTACTAACTTACTAACTTACTAACTTACTAACTTACTAACTTACTAACTTACTAACTTACTAACTTACTAACTTACTAACTTACTACTTACTAACTTACTAACTTACTAACTAACTTACTAACTTACTAACTTACGAACTTACTAACTTACTAACTTAATAACTTACTAGGTAGGTAGGTAGGTAGGTTGATAGGAGGATGTATACTACATCAAATCCGAAGAATACACCTAGGCCACTATCGGGCCTGTTGTGCGCTCCAATTCAAGAAAAAAAAAAAAAAAAAAAAAAAAAAAAAAAAAAAATTGTTCACTGAATGTATTATTTTTCCATGTTCAGAAACTCAGTTTCCTGGACGTAATTCCTAAGAATCTTCCAATCGGTGTTGGTTAAGAATGTTATTTCTGGAATAACATCACTTCCAAGATACTTGGATCTAACTTCGACGAATGCCTGACAATGGCAAAGAAAGTGCTCCAGAGTTTCACTGTCCTCTCCACATGCTCTACATTCGTCTGAATTCGCACGTCCAATTTTGTATAGATGTGCTCGTAATCCTGTGTGTCCACTGAGAATACGTACCATCATACTAACCTCAGACTTGCTCATTTTGAGAAGATTTCTCGTCTTGCTCTCATCAGGGTCACCCCATAGAATCTTTGTGGTTCTACCCACCGTTTCATTATTCCAAGAGGCCTTATGGGATTCTCTCATCCATATTTTTATACCCACCATCAAAAAAGATGGGGGGTATATTGTTTTTGTCATTCCGTTTGTAACACATTGAAATATTCGTCTAAGACCCATAAAAGTATATATATTCTGGGTCCTTATAAGATTCTAAGACGATCTAGCCATGTCCGTCCGTCTGTCCGTCTGTCCGTCTGTCCGTCTGTCCGTCTGTCTGTCTGTCTGTCTGTTGAAAACACGATAGAGTCCAAATGGAAGCAGCTAGCGAGCTGAAATTTTGCACAGATACTTTTAGTTGATGCAGTTTGTTTGGTATTGAAAATGGGCAATATCGGTCCACAATTTCGCCTATCCCCCATATAAGGCCCCCTTCAGAAAATGACTTTATCGCTCATAACTTGCTAAGGGAAGAACCAATAGCGGTGAAATTTGGCACAAATATGTCTTATAGGAACCTAAATCTCTTCGTAGAATTTTATAAGGATCGGTCCATAATTGACCCTACCCCCCATATAAAGTCCCCTTCAGAAAATGACTTTATCGCCCATAACTGCCTAAGAAAAGCATCAATAGCGGTGAAATTCGGCACAAACATGTTTTATGGGAACCTAAATCTCTCTGTAAAATTTTATAAGGATCGGTCTATAATTGACCCTACCCCCCATATAAAGACCCCTTCAGAAAATGACTTTATTGCTCATAACTTGCTAAGGGAAGAACCAATAGCGGTGAAATTCGACACAAACATGTTTTATGGGAACCTAAATCTCTTTTTACAATTTTATAAGGATAGGCTCATAATTGACCCTACCCCCCATATAAAGTCCCCTTCAGAAAATGACTTTATCGCCCATAACTGGCTAAGAGAAGCATCAAAAGCGGTGAAATTCGGCACAAACATGTTCTATAGGAACATAAATCTTTCCGTGGAATTTTATAAGGATAGGCCCATAATTGACCCTACCCCCCATATAAAGTCCCCTTCAGAAATGACTTTATCGCCCATAACTGGCTAAGATAAGCATCAATAGCGGTGAAATTCGGCACAAACATGTTCTATGGGAACATAAATCTCTTTGTAAAATTTTATAAGGATAGGCCCATAATTGACCCTACCCCCATATATTTCGGCACAAACATGTTTTATGGGAACCTAAATCTCTCTGTAAAATTTTATAAGTATCGGTCCATAATTGAACCTACCCCCCATATAAAGTCCCCTTCAAAAATGACTTTATCGCTCATAACTTGCTAAAAGAAACATCAATAGCGGTGAAATTCGGCACAAACATGTTCTATAGGAACATAAATCTTTCCGTGGAATTTTATAAGGATAGGTCCATAATTGACCCTACCCCCCATATAAAGTCCCCTTCAGAAATGACTTTATCGCCCATAACTGGCTAAGATAAGCATCAATAGCGGTGAAATTCGGCACAAACATGTTCTATGGGAACATAAATCTCTTTGTAAAATTTTATAAGGATAGGCCCATAATTGACCCTACCCCCCATATAAAGTCCCCTTCAGAAAATGACTTTATCGCCCATAACTGGCTAAGAGAAGCATCAATAGCGGTGAAATTCGGCACAAACATATTTTATGGGAACATAAATCTCTTCATATAATTTTATAAGGATCGGTCCCCTTCAGAAAATGACTTTAATGCTCATATCTGACCTTAAGAAACATATGTGCATATATATAGCAATAAAATTCGACATAAAAATTTTTTATAGGAACTAAAATCATTTTCTTAAATTTTATGAGGGTGGGTCCATAATTGACCCTACCCCCATATAAGGTCTCCTTCAGAAAATGACTTTAAGGCACAAACTAGTTTTGTGTGAGCTAAAAGTTCTTTATCAAATTTTATAAGGATCGGTCCTTAATTAGCCCTATCCCCCTTGTAAGGTCCCCTTCAGAAAATGACTTTAAAGCTCATTACTAGCTTAAAACTGCGAGTACTGAGTACGACATGAACAATTTTCGTATTAGCTACAATCTCTCACTAAATTTTATGAGGATCAGTCTGTAATTGACCATACCCCCCTATAAGGTCCCCTTCGGAAAATTACTTTAACGCTCATTACTGACTCAAAAATGCTATTACAGCAGTGAAATTCTACGTAAACAAGTTTTGTACTAGCCAAAAACTATTTATCACATTTTATGGGGATCGGTCTATAACTGACCCCACCCTCCATATAAGGTCCCCCTCAGATAGTGACTGTAACGCTCGTTACTGGCTGTAACGCTCAAATGCGACTACAGCGATGAAATTTCACATAAACAAGTTTTGTATGAGTTTATGGTTATAAATATTGGATCAAACAAAATTAATATTTTTAATTCGGAAGAGCACGGTCCATGCTTAAGACTTTATTAATTTCCCTCTTCCAAATATTTCCCTGATGTTCATAATAATATCGACATATGATTCAACATAGATCGATAATATCAAAGTTTATTTATAAGGATGATTTGATGGTGGGTATATAAGATTCGGCATGGCCGAATATAACACTCTTACTTGTTAATTCAGCTTTTGTTGCGTCGAATGGTTTTGCGTTTGTCAGGTTAACTACATCGAGCTCCCTTCCCTTTAAAGCTATTACATTCGCCCTTTCGTTGCCGGCTACTCCTGAGTGGCCTGGTACCCATATGATGTGAACCTTACCTCTGGGAGAGTATTCAGTTAAAGCTTTCTTACAATCCAATACGGTCTTAGATTTAATTCTATCACCTGATATCGCACAAATTGCCTTCTGGCTGTCGGTAAATATATTAAGCCCTGTGGGCGCCATATTTATTCTAATCCAATTTACACATTCCGTTATTGCTCGTACTTCTGCCTGGAAGCTTGTGTTATGATTGGGTAAACGGTGGTATATTTCTGTTTCTGGGTCTTCAATATAGAACCCCAGACCCACTTTGTCCCCTAATTTAGAGCCATCCGTGTAGCAACGGATTCCTACTGGTATTTGCTCTAATGTTCCGCTTGACCAAGACATTCTATCTGGGATTAGCGTTTCAAAGTTTCCGACATATTCAGTGTCTGGTATGCGATCAGGCACGTCCGATGAATGTGTATAACCTTCCAATGTGTCCAGTATACATTGATGACGTGTCCTATAACCGTTTTTGGCCAGTTCGCCTAAAGTAAAGAGCCGTTCGGCTGTAAGCGCCGCCTCATATCTTATATATGTTTCAATGGGTGGAATATCTAGCAACGTTTCCAGAGCCTTGGTTGAAGTAGTACACATGGCACCACTTATACCCAAGCAGCATGTACGCTGAACTCCCTGTAGTAGTTTGATATTACACTTTTTGTCCAAAGCAGTCCACCAGATTATTGAAGCATAAGCTAGAATTGGTCTAATTACACTTTTATAAAGCCAATTTGTCATAGTAGGACTAAGACCCCATTTCATGCCTATGGTTCTCCTACATATCGCCCAGCACCGATGTGCCTTGTTGATCCTATCCTCTATGTGGTGTCTCCATTTTAATTTCCGGTCAAGTATTACACCTAAGTACTTAACTTTGTCTGTCACCGGTATCTTCTTGCCCAAGAAGCAAGGTTCAGTATATGTAGAAATTTTTGTCTTTCTTGTGAAAAGACAGATTTCCGTCTTCGCCGGGTTAACATTGAGGCCTCTCGGTTGAGCCCAGCTCAAGGCCGTATTCAGAGCCTCCTCAGCTCTTCTACACAAGTAATTTGGATCCTTTCCCTTTAAAAGTATTACGACATCGTCTGCATAGCAGACAGGTCTAAGTCCTTTCTCGGTTAGGGTCCTTAGGAGGCTATTAATCGTGGTGACCCAGAGTAAAGGTGACAAAATGCCACCCTGTGGTATACCGCGAAATACCTTTTTCCTGATAGTTATATCGTACATCTCGCAGCTTATCCATCTGTTCCTTAGCATGTAGTTGATCCAGTTACGGAGCACCCGGTCAACATAAAACTGGTCTAGGGATTGGATAAGGGTATCAGTGTGCACGTTATTGAAAGCGCCTTCGATGTCAATGCATACTGCCAGTGTATACAGTTTGCTATCGAAAGATTCACTTATGTAGTGGACAACTTCATTTAAAGCGGTCTCCACCGATCGTCCCTTTACATAAGCATGCTGCTTATATTTAAGGTCATTGTATGGTATGCTGCTTTTAACCATGCTATCGACTATCCGTTCCAAGGTTTTAAGTAGGAAGGACGTAAGACTTATCGGTCGATAGGACTTAGGTGTCGCATAGCTAGGTTTCCCTGGTTTGGGTATAAATATTACCCTTGCATCCTGCCATTTAACTGGGGTATATGCCAATTTTAAGCATGCAGTGAATATCTGTGACAGATGTACGGAAACCAGTCCCGCCTCCATCTGCAAAAGTGCCGGGAAAATTCCATCCGGCCCTGCAGCTTTATAGGGAGCAAAGCTCTTGATTGCCCCTTTAACCATGTCAGTTGTAATAACTATTTCCGTGTTACCCTCCCCTTCCTCCAATATCGGTTCATCTATGTTATTCGATATACCTGGTGGGAAATGAGAATCCATTAGGAGTTTCATTGTCTCCTCCATATCCTCAAGCCTCCTGCCCGTGTCATCGATCATAGATTCCGGTTGGACATGAGTTTTGGATAGGAATTTTTTTATCTTCGATACCTCATTTACGCTATCTACCTGTTCACAGAAAAGTTTCCAGGAGTCTCGTTTGGCTCTTCGAACGATTTTCTTATATTCACCAAGTTTATTACGATACTCATCCCAGTATACTGCGGTCTTTTTACGCCGTGCCCGGTTAAATAATTTGCGAAGAGTCTTCCCAAGGTTCCGGATCTCCCCAGTTACCCAGGGTTTTTCCTGGGCAGATCTCCGCTCTCGCAGAGGGCAGCTGTCCTCGAACGATTCAACCAGGCCACTTGTGAACGTTTCCACTTTGGCATCTATATCCTCTTTATTTCGACATTGAAAAGTGTCCTGACCTAAACGGTTCTTTAGTAAGGCCCCGAACATTGTCCAATTAGTTTTAGACTTATTCCGAAACTTTATCGGCTTTGGTGGTGGCCTTAGTATTTTGAATCTTATGTACCGATGATCAGAAAAGGAGTGCTCGTCCGAAACTCTCCAATCCTGAATTTCGTTTATAAGCTCTTCTGAACATATAGTTATATCTAATACTTCTTCTCTGATTCTATTGACGAAGGTAGCTTTATTACCTAAGTTCAATGTTATCAAGTCTTTAGTATTAAAGAAATCCATGAGGGCTTGTCCCCTGCGATTGGTGTTTGTACTACCCCAAGCTACATGATGCGAGTTGGCATCACAACCTATTACAATTTTCTTATTTTTCCTTTGTGCCACTTCAACCAGTTTCATCAGATCCGACGTTGGTGGTAGGGTCGGAGAATCGAAAGGCAGGTAAATAGATGCAAGGTATATGTTGCCTCGACCTTGCTTCAGCACCGTTGCATCCGATGTTGATAATCCTGTTGAGAGGAGAAAACATAAGTTCTTGTGACATAAGATACATGTTCTCGGGCGAGATCCTGTATCAGCGTAGAAAAGTTGGAAATTTACGTGATTTAATCCAGAAACCTTGTTGCGAATCGTCCAAGGTTCCTGGATTAAAGCTATATGTATTTTACCTGTGTTGATTTTAGCCATCAGAGCGTTGGTAGCTGTCTCGCTCCGATGGAGGTTTATTTGGATAACCTCAATCATGGTCATCCATTAAACTGTCTTCCAGCGAGTTGGTGGTCACCTCCTCGCTCTTTGGATTTGACTCCTCCGGATAGCCTGAAGTGGCTATTAATGCAGTGAGTACTGTTGATGGCACTGCGGTGTCCTTATCAGGCATAGGAATAGCAGTATTTTTAATAGACACATTCCCAATTCTGGAGAGCATTGCTGTTCTGTCTTCTGGCGGGTGAGTGATTTCCTCCTCGCTTTTAGGATTTGACTCCTCAACATTGCTAGTACTTGCTAATGATGCTTTGGGTACTGTCTTAGGTGTTTTAGTGTCCTTGTCGGGGCCGGTTTTGACAGCCCTTTCAATCGGCGCCTTCCCAATTTTGGAAAGGGCAACTACACTTTCTTCTGGCGAGTTAATGGTAAATTCCTCGATTTTAGGATTTGACTCCTCAACGTTATCAGTAGTGGATACTGTGGTCTTAGGTTTTTTAGTGTCCTTTTCGAGGCTTGTTGTAACAGCCCTTCCAATCGGCACCTTCCCAATTTTGAATATGACAGATTTAGAGGCGAAGTAAGCCCTACCTTTATTCTTGGCAAGACTAGCCATGGATTTCTGGTCGATACCTATTACAAATAAAGTTCCCTCAGGTTCTTCTTTCCTGTAAAAGACATCCCATTTTTCCACGGCCAGCTCAGCATTTTGACCTCCAAGAATTTCCAGTATACGTTCATTAGCCAGTTTACTGCCCCATCCTTTTATGTAGACAGTGGACTTTAGGAGCACCGGAAGCTCGCTCTTCTTTGCCAGTCCCAGCCTAGCGCCGTCCCAGGGAGGAGGGATACTTTCCACCAAGTTCTTTAGGGTGCTAACACATTGGTGAGATGCCAACCTCATCAACATCACGCCCATGCTGAACTCGCAGCTCTCGCTCTCTATTGGTTGTTTGCCCTTTGAAGCTATTGCATGGTCCACTATCTTATTGTTGACCAGGTCTTCTATTTTACTCTGTTGGTCTATTGGAATTTTGCCTGTCGGATTACCGGCATCGTAAACTGCATAGCAGAGATCGTCCCGGTGCCTACTTCTGGCAACTTTGGCGTAAGATGGCGGCTCTTTACCTTTTCCTCCGTCTAGCTTCTCCTTCCTCTTTTTTCGGGGCTTCTTTTGAGATTCCCTTACCTTCGAGGTTGATTTCGCCGACGTGTTCGTCTTCGGAATATCTGGCTTGGCGTTGTCACCCTTACTCGCAGGATTCTCACTTGAGATTCCTTTGAGTGAAGTATGGCTTGGCTTCGACTGTGTATTAGAAGACGGGGAGCTCTTTTTCTTCTTAGGCTTATTCTCAGTTGTCAACTCCTCGGGTGACCTGATCCTTTTTGCCTCAGATCTTGTGAGAGAGTCCGATTCCTTTGGAGTGTCGTGGGATTGACTAACTATGATTTCCTGAAGCATCTTTTTCAACTTCCTCCTCTGTGCTCCAGAAAGTCTTTTCTTAGTAATAGGTAGTTTAGCTATGCTATCACTCACCTCTTTCACCATTTGCTCTACTTCATCCTTTTTGGGATTTGCTATAATGGTATTATTATTATTATCATCTGAGGATTCAGAGTCGGAACCCTCACCTATATTTAAAGGCTGAGGTAGCTTAGAGCTCTCTCCGAGTACATCCTTCTCATAACTTACTAACTTACTAACTTACTAACTTACTAACTTACTAACTTAATGACTTAGTAACTTAATAACTTGTTAACTTACTAACTTACTAACTTAATAACTTAATAACTTAATAACTTACTAACTTACTAACTTACTAACTTACTAACTTACTAACTTAATAACTTACTAACTTACTAACTTACTAACTTACTAACTTAATGACTTAATAACTTGTTAACTTACTAACTTACTAACTTAATAACTTAATAACTTAATAACTTACTAACTTACTAACTTACTAACTTACTAACTTAATAACTTACTAACTTACTAACTTACTGACTTACTATCTTACTAACTTACCAATTTACTAACTTACTATCGAACTAAACAAATCACTATTCTCTAACCATTTCAAATAATTGTTTCTCTGTGTATAAAACTGCTATTGCAACGGTTTTGAAAAAGAAAAACTTTCCAAGAAAAGACTTAAGTTTTTCAGTTTTGTTATTTTCCACTATTTCATTTTATTTTCCTTTTTTGTCATTCCTTTTAAATAATAGTCCTTATAAACAAATTAAGTACAACATACTTAAACAAGTTAAATAAATTACTACTAGTATTCGTATTTTTTCTTCTACTAGAGCTAAAAAGTACTGCTCTATATTAACAGACTTGAGTACGGCATTAAATTGCAAACGGAATAATTTTATGAAAATGAAATAAAATATCCTTAATTAAAACCAAAATAAAAGTTTTGATTCAAGATATTATAAAAACATTAAAAAGAACAACTCAATGTCATGTGCTCATTTCTTAAATAGTTTAAATGAATAAAAATATATGTATGTTAAGCAATCATTAGTCACTTTTGTGGTTAATATCTTTTCATTTACATTTTACTAATATAACTAAACTATACATATATATTTTTGCATATTCCTGCTGTAATTTACTCGTTAAATTAATTTTAATTTTGTATTTATTTTAGACATTTTCTTTATGGTTTTTTTTATGTTTTACTTTTTCTAAAGACCCGGGTTTCTCTAAAAACGTTAGTTTAGTGAAAGAAAAATTAAAAATATATGGTAAATTATTTTTCTCCTTTTTCTCTTCCTTATTTCATACATTTGCTTTATTTTAAGAGCTTATTAAATAAAACATCCGGTCAACATGATTAATTTCCGCCAGCTTGTGCAAGTGTTCATATAATTTTAAAAAATATATGTATTTCATGAGGACTGAATAGCTATAGTTATTGGAGTATTCTATGTTTGTATAGATATACTAGGTTTAAATAGCGTTTGTGCTAAATCCACTAATTGGCAGTTTGCTATAATTTGTTATTGTAAATAGAGAAACTTTTGTGTTTTAAGCAAAAGCAACAAGCTGAAATGTCATAAAGAGGAAATGAAGAACAAAATGTAGTCATTAACAATACCTATCGGTTCAGAATAATTTTTCTGAATCAAATAAGCGATGTCCGTCTGTCCGTTCGTCTATATCTTCATGTAAACCTTGTGATCAAAATACGCATTTTGAAGCTAATTTGATCAAATTTGTCACATGACTCAACGACAAAGGTTTCAGAATAGTTGAAATCGATTCATTATTATTTTACTTTATCCAATGTATGAATTAGGTATAAATACTTTTATTTTTTTAAGAAATATAAATACCATAAAAGGTAATTACAATATTATTCCCCTTCTTGTTTCAATTTGCCTTCACTTTTAAATGACGACGAATTAAAAAAAGTGCTTCTTTTCAATCCAACACACCATCAAGGTAGTATCATATCTATATTTATGATACTACCTTGATGGTAGTTAAAAAAACAATAAAATAACAACAACAAAAAACTTGAGTTGATTTAAGTAGTTTTTTTACAACTTTCCTTCTTGCGTACATAGATTGTGCTACAGCTGATGCTACTACTTGCTACCACACGCAGTAATCATAGAATTTACATTTTTTCAAACCTGATACTTGCATCGTCATGTTGTTTTTAAAGCTTCAAAAGAATGTTGAAAAAGTACGAAAACTATACAAGAAACAAAAGAGAGTGCGATATGAGTTCTGTCCTCATTCTTTTTACAGAAAAATAAGATGGTATTGGTACTGTAGTAGTAAGTTGCAAGTAACAACATTGCACTTCTAATTCCGCAACTACTCTTGCTTTTTATTCACCCTAAAACTTCCTTCGTCTTAACCATAGTTTAGTGGTGCTAGTATTGTTTCTTTTTTTTTTTTTAAATCCAAGGCAATTGCGTGGCATTGTCAAAGGAAAGTTAGGTTGGGGGTTCAAAGAAACAGGGTTACGATGCCAACTTTATAAAGTACGATAAAGCACATTGAAATTTCCTGTGGCAGGAGTTGAAATCTATTTCAAATGTATTAAAATTATAAAATATTATGGAACAAAGTTCACTTTTTCATCTTTAATGTTTCCCTAAGACAGTGGGTAAATGCTTATATTAAGTAGCATGATGTCTGTAAGTATATAATAGTTTCAAATAGTTAGTTGTATGAATTATTTAAACACTTGTCTTAAATGGGAATTAAAATTAAGACATTAAAATATTAAGAAACGTGTGTTATATGATTAAAAAATGTGCTCGGATATATGACATTCAAGAGTTGCCTATCACATGCAAATTTTTTGTATGGAAACACACACATAATTCAAAAGAAGTAGCTTTTTAAAGTATATAAATCGTTTTGCATATGTTTGCGTTTGTTTGGTGGATTTAAAATTCTCATTATTGCTGTTCTGAACACTCAACAGTTGTACACTTACAACTTAACTTCAATACATGTCAATGGCTTATATTTGGTAATTGAATTTACATGAAATTTGCTCAGTACAAAAATTGCCTAAAGCGTGTCGTTGTTAATGGCATAATATTGTTCTTCAATTGATGCTGTCAATACGCTCAGTTCATTTAGGCGGCCAGGATATTAGAGCATTCATCGATTACAGACAGACAGACAAGACAGACAGACAGACAGATAGACAGACAAGACAGACAGACAGACAGACAGACAGACAGACAGACAGACAGACAGACAGACAGCCATACAGACGGACGGACGGACGGACATAGCTTAATTGAATCAGGAAGTGATTCTGAGCCGATTGTTATAATTTAAGGTGGGTATAGGATACATTATATATAATTTTTTGGGTGTTACAAACATCAGCACAAACGCATAATACCTTCCTTACTATAATGGTGTAGGGTTTATAAATGACTATTCATATATTATCAAAAACATTGCTTCAGAATTGTTTCAATTGCTAGAAATTCATTACAGAAGTTGCATCAGATTATTTTATGTAAGCACAATTAGCTCATTTGCAATATTCGTGCTTTTAAAGTTTTCCATCCCCTCATTTTTTTTATAATTTTCAAATTTAATTCTATTTCCACATTTATCCTTGCAACTGACATATGTATGTATGAGTTGTTTAGAACATTTCAAACTACAGCCCAATGCATTGTAATGTTGAACATTCTAAAGCCCTTAATAGTTTTCGTAAGTCATATGAAAAAATAAAATTTTATAACTCTTCTTGTAGGAATAATGTATAGACATGTAGTTGGAGAACAAAACTATTCCTCGAAGGTATATTGAATTTATAGTCGTATTTACTTTTATTTTTATAAAATTTCAGCAAGTTATTTTGCTTAACAAAGCACTTTCTATTTCTATATATTACTTGTTGTATAGTACAAATAGCACTTTAGTATTTGTTTCCTAAAATGTTCTAACACAAGAAGGAAAATACTTCCAAAAAATATATAAGAGAAATGCTTGTTTGCCGACATGCATAGAGCCTCAATGGGAAATCACGTTTTAACAATAAAAATCATTATATAATCGACAATGGAGTAGGACATGTGATATTTGATGATTTGCAAAATGACACAATTGTGTCAGCACAACAGAGCAACAGTAAAAGTAACATTAACATCAGCAACTACAACATCCTACTCAACATGTTCATGATTTTCACCAACTAGTGTCTATGAAATACATCATGAATATGCAGGCTTGAACATGAACATCAACTCTGTATATGCTGATGAAGACATACGTTCAACAAGAGAACAAACATCACATCAGTTGGAAGCAAAAAAAAAAAAATCTTATATTTACAAATTCAAATGGAAATAGAAACATTTTAAGGAACAAGAAAATGAATTGAAATGCGTACGAGTTAAAGACGTTCAATCTAATAGAACGCAACAGAAGCAACATTCTTTTGAAATGTCAAATACAGTTTAAATAAGTGTTAAATGCAGGATGTGTCATTGATGTAGATTCTATGTGTGTGTGTGTGCCCATGAGTTACATTAACAAGTGGTGTTGTCTGGTTTGGGGTAAAGTATTGTCAAGTTAATTTTGACAAGAACATACCAAAATATACAGAGTTTAAAATGTTGCAAAAAACATAATTCTGCAATAATTGAAGATTGTTATGAATGTTATTTAAAACAAGAGTGGAAGAAATCTGATCGTATGCTTTTCAACAATAGATTGCTGTATTTTTGGGAGTATGTTGGAATTGAATCAAGTTAAGAACACGTTCTTAGACTTAAGGAAAACATCCTCATAACAAATTGCTTCTGGAATAATTTTCTTTCAAAATATTAAAGTTTTGAACTTCCCTAATATATATGTATATTTTATATAAATTAGCAGAATATTTTATCACCTAAACTAAAATAGAAATATAGTATTCTATCATTAACATATTAAATCAATTATAATACATCAATTAAAACATTGACAAAGTTTATCAAAATGATAATCTTTCTTAGTTTCTTGTAATAACCAAATCTATATTACAACTACGTAAATGTTATAAAATTATAAATATTATCGTAACAATATAATAAAATAAATTTCTTGCTTTTTATTTTAAAACATAAATCATTTAAAATACATGAATATACATACATACATGCAAATTACTTAATACTCATACGTCTTGGTTGATTTACTATAAATAAATATTTATCATACGTCACATATGTATGTACATACAGGAAAATTCTTTAATACTCATACGCCTAAGTTAATTTACTAGAAATACATAGTAATCATACGTCATATTAGTTCAACTTGTTAAACTTAACAAGTAGTTAACATGAAAGTTTTTCTTTGAAAAAATTTACATTAGTTAGTTATTTGTTTTATTACTGCAAAATTATAAATGTAAATTTATTTATAGACTTTACACTTGTAAGTGAAAATTATGAAAAAAAGAAAGAAAATAAATAAAGGATAGGAAAAGGAAGTTGAGAAGACATTTTTAATGAACATAGTTGTTTATTTACATAAAAATTTTAGTTTGTATAATATGTATGTATAACATAAAAAGTATTTGTAATTTAAATTAATATATATTTTGTTTGAAATAAGCAGACATCAAAAGAAAGTGAATGGATTATAATTACAATGAAATATATAGATTTTCTAGTAAAAGATTTTCACTGAAAATTAGGTTTTTAAGTGAAAATTTTCTTTAGTTTTTAAGTAACTTTATTTTCTTGAGGATAGTTAAATTTTTTTGTTTAGGGAGATTTATTTGAGGCCAAATATCTGGTTTAACTAAAAAAGGATTAATAAATATTTGTGTGATACAGAAAAGAAAGAAAATGCGTTCCAACAAATCAGCAGTAAACTTCATCACCATAGGGAAAACAAACCAACAACATACATACCATTAAATGTCACACATATACACCACACAAAAACTGCTTTTGTCAGCAAAACTACTAAAAGGCGTTTTGATTTCTCTATCTTCAAACAATAACAACAAAAACCAAAACACTCCTCTCAAAACATAACTTTTACAGACTAGTAATAATATTATCACACCCTGTATACAGTAGAACATTTCAAAATAATAACAATAACTTGGAAAAGTAGTAAAAGAAAACTAAAATCCCTAGAATTGAATAAATATTTCATTAGTTGACAATGACAGAGTTTGTATTGTTTTTCTAGTAAACCTTAAATTGTTGTTAAGTTTTAGTTTAGATTCTATTAGAAAGAATAAATGCTTCGTATTTTTATGAAAATTTACAGCAAACTTTTACTTAAGCACGTACAAGTGCGTTACGCTACAGTTTTATTGCGTAAACGCCTTTAAATTGTTGGTTCATACATACACATAACCACCACGCATCCAAACTTTTAAAGGAGGAATGAACAACGATAGAAAAATTGAAAATGAAAATAAAACTGTACAAACAGAAAGCATACGATAATAAAAATTCAAACATTGACAATAATACAATAAGACAGAAAAATATGTTCCCTTACACAAACACACAATCCAAGGTCACATAACACATCTTACATATAAATGGTGAAGATCATAAACAAAATAAAACAAAGCCAAGACACATACATATGTATTTACAAATAAATGAAACAAGGCTGGTAAATGCATCACTAACCAAAAGAATGCTGAAAACCGGTTATATTATTAAAGGCATTTCCTAGTTTTCATCAATAAACTTGCGCCCATTCCTGTTGTATACATTTTTTTCATAAATTGCTGTTGTGTGTATGAGTTTTAAGTATATCAAATATTGGTTACGATCATTGTTATTGTACCCTGCATTTTGAGGTAGCTGCACAACTATAATCTCAATTCTCTCTTATCTATCTCTTTGGCTCTATCTCTTCTAGTTTTCAAGATAAATAAACTTTTAGGTTTTCACACAAAAAATTGATTTTTGGTGAGAAATTTAAGTGATCACAGATTTTCACTGTTTTGATTCTATCGCTTCTAGTTTCCCAGATAAATGGACTTTTATGTTCTCACTCAAAAAATAAATTTTTGGTGAGAAATTTAAGTGATCACAGATTTTCACTGTTTGGGCTTAATCTCTTTTAGTTTCCCAGATACATGGACTTATATGTTTTCTTTCAAAAAATCGATTTTTGGAGAAAAATTTAAGTGATCAGAGATTTTCACTGTTTTGGCTCTATCTGTTCTAGTTTCAAAGATAAAACGACTTTTATGTTTTCACTAAAAAAATCGATTTTTGGTGAAAAATTTAAGAAATCACAGATTTTCAATGCTTTGGCTTTATCTCTTCTAGTTTCCACGATAAAACGACTTTTATGTTTTCACACAAAAAATTGATTTTTGGTGAGAAATTTAAGTGATCACAGATTTTCATTGTTTTGGCTCTATTTCTTCTCGTTTTCCATGATAATTGGACTTTTATCTTTTCACACAAAAAATTGATTTTTGATGAGAAATTTAAGTGATCACAGATTGTCATTGTTTTGGCTCTATCTCTTCTCGTTTCTCAGATAACTGGACTTTTATGTTTTCACCCAAAAATCGATTTTTGGTGAGAAATTTAAATCATCACAGATTTTCGCTGTTTTGGCTCTATCTCTTCTCGTTGGACTTTTATGTTTTCACTCAAAAAAAATCAATTTTTGGTGAGAAATTTAAGTGATCACAGATTTTCATTGTTTTGGCTCTATCTTTTCTCGTTGGACTTTTATGTTTTCACTCAAAAAAAATCAATTTTTGGTGAGAAATTTAAGTGATCACAGATTTTCACTGTTTGGCTCTTCTCGTTTCCAACTTAATTGGACTTTTATGTTTTCACTCAAAAAAATCAATTTTTGGTGAGAAATTTAAGTGATCACAGATTTTCATTGTTTTGGCTCTATCTCTTCTCGTTTCCCAGATAAATGGACTTTTATATTTTCACTAAAAAAAACCGATTTTTGGTGAGAAATTTAAGTGATCACAGATTTCTACTGTTTTGGCACTATCTCTTCTCGTTTCCCAGATAAATGGACTTTTATGTTTTCACTAAAAAAATTGATTTTTGGTGAGAAATTTAAGTGATCACAGATTTTCATTGTTTTGGCTCTATCTCTTCTAGTTTCCCAGATAATTGGACTTTTATGTTTTCACTCAAAAAAATCGATTTCTGGTGAGAAATTTAAGTCATCCAAGATTTTCACTGTTTTGGCTCTATCTTTTCTCGTTTCCAGGATAATTTGACTTTTATGTTTTTACTAAAAAAATCGATTTTTGGTGAGAAATTTAAGTGATGACAGATTTTCACTGTTTTGGCTCTATCTCTTCTCGTTTCCAAGATAAGTAGACTTTTATGGTTTTACAAAAAAAATCGATTTTTGGTGAGAAATTTAAGTGATGACTGATTTTCACTGTTTTGGCTCTATCTCTTCTCGTTTCCCAGATAAATGGACTTTTATGTTTTTACTCAAAAAAATCGATTTTTGGTGAGAAATTTAAGTGATCACAGATCTTCACTGTTTTGTGATCACAGATTTTTACTGTTTTGGCTCTATCGCTTCTTGTTTCCCAGATAAATGGACTTTTATGTTTTTACTCAAAAAAATCGATTTTTGGTGAGAAATTGAAGTGATCACAGATTTTCACTGTTTTGGCTCTATCTCTTCTAGTTTCCAAGATAAGTAGACTTTTATGTTTTTACTAAAAAAATCGATTTTTGGTGAGAAATTTAAGTGATGACAGATTTTTACTGTTTTGGCTCTATCGCTTCTTGTTTCCCAGATAAATGGACTTTTATGTTTTCACTAAAAAAAATCTATTTTTGGTGAGAAATTTAAGTGATCACAGATTTTCAGTGTTATGGGTCTATCTCTTCTCTTTTCCAAGATAATTGGTCTTTTATGTTTTCACTCAAAAAATCAATATTTGGCGAGAAATTTAAGTGATCACAGATTTTCATTGTTTTGGCTCTATCTCTTCTCGTTTCCCAAATAAATGGACTTTTATGTTTTCACTAAAAAAGTCGATTTTTGGCAAGAAATTTAAGTGATCACAGATCATCACTGGTTTGGCTCTATCTCTTCTCGTTTCCCAGATAAGTGGACTTTTATGTTTTCACTCAAAAAAATCATTTTTTAGTGAGAAATTTAAGTGATCACAGATTTTCACTGTTTTGGGTCTATCTCTTCTCTTTTCCAAGATAATTGGACTTTTATGTTTTCACTCAAAAAAATCATTTTTTAGTGAGAAATTTAAGTGATCACAGATTTTCACTGTTTTGGGTCTATCTCTTCTCTTTTCCAAGATAATTGGACTTTTATGTTTTCACTCAAAAACATAAATTTTTTGTGAGAAATTTGAGTGATCACAGATTTTCACTCTTTTGGCTCTATCTCTTCTCGTTTCCCAGATAAATGGACTTTTATGTTTTCACTAAAAAAATCGATTTTTGGTGAGAAATTATAAGTGATCACAGATTTTCATTGTTTTGGCTCTATCTCTTCTCGTTTCCAAGATAATTGGACTTTTATGTTTTCACTCAAAAAAATCAATTTTTGGTGAGAAATTTAAGTGATCACAGATTTTCACTGTTTTGGCTCTATCTCTTCTCGTTTCCCAGATAAATGGACTTTTATGTTTTCACTAAAAAAATCGATTTTTGGTGAGAAATTTAAGTGATCACAGATTTTCACTGTTTTGGCTCTATCTATTCTCGTTTCCCAGATAACTGGACTTTTATGTTTTCACTAAAAAAATCGATTTTTGGTGAGAAATTTAAGTGATCACAGATTTTCACGGTTTTGGCTCTATCTCTTCTCGTTTCCCAGATAAATGGACTTTTATGTTTTCACTAAAAAAATCGATTTTTGGTGAGAAATTTAAGTGATCACAGATTTTCACTGTTTTGGCTCTATCTATTCTCGTTTCCCAGATAACTGGACTTTTATGTTTTCACTAAAAAAATCGATTTTTGGTCAGAAATTTAAGTGATCACAGATTTTCACGGTTTTGGCTCTATCTCTTCTCGTTTCCCAGATAAATGGACTTTTATGTTGTCACTAAAAAAATCGATTTTTGGTGAGAAATTTAAGTGATCACAGATTTTTACTGTTTTGACTCTATCTCTTCTCGTTTCCCAGATAAATGGACTTTTATGTTTTCACTAAAAAATCGATTTTTGGTGAGAAATTGAAGTGATCACAGATTTTCACTGTTTTGGCTCTATCTCTTCTAGTTTCTCAGGTAATTGGACTTTTATGTTTTCACTCAAAAAAATCGATCTTTTTGTTTTATGTTTTCACTAAAAAAAATCTATTTTTGGTGAGAAATTTAAGTGATCACAGATTTTCATTGTTTTGGCTCTATCTCTTCTCGTTTCCCAAATAAATGGACTTTTATGTTTTCACTAAAAAAATCGATTTTTGGTAAGAAATTTAAGTGATCACAGATCTTCACTGGTTTGGCTCTATCTCTTCTCGTTTCCCAGATAAATGGACTTTTATGTTTTCACTCAAAAAAATCAATTTTCGGTGAGAAATTTAAGTGATCACAGATTTTCATAGTTTTTGCTCTATCTCTTCTAGTTTCCCAGATAATTGGACTTTTGTGTTTTCACTCAAAAAAATCGATTTTGGTGATCACAGATTTTCACTGTTTTGGCTCTATCTCTTCTCGTTTCCAAGATAATTGGACTTTTATGTTTTCACTCAAAAAAATCGATTTTTGGTGAGAAATTTAAGTGATCACGGATTTTCACTGTTTTGGCTCTATCTCTTCTCGTTTCCAAGATAAATGGACTTTTATGTTTTCACTCAAAAAAATCAATTTTTGGTGAGAAATTTAAGTGATCACAGATTTTTACTGTTTTGGCTCTATCTCTTCTCGTTTCCAAGATAAATGGACTTTTATGTTTTTACTAAAAAAAATCGATTTTTGGTGAGAAATTTAAGTGATGACAGATCTATCTCTTCTCGTTTCCCAGATAAATGGACTTTTATGTTTTCACACAAAAATCGATTTTTGGTGAGAAATTTAAGTGATAACAGATATTCACTGTCTTGGGTCTATCTCTTCTCGTTTCCAAAATAAATGGACTTTTATGTTTTCACTCAAAAAAATCAATTTTCGGTGAGAAATTTAAGTGATCACAGACTTTCATTGTTTTTGCTCTATCTCTTCTCGTTTCCCAGATAAATGGACTTTTATGTTTTCACTAAAAAAATCGATTTTTGGTGAGAAATTTAAGTGATCACAGATTTTCACTGTTTTGGCTCTATCTCTTCTCGTTTCCAAGATAATTGGACTTTTATGTTTTCACTCAAAAAAATCAATTTTTGGTGAGAAATTTAAGTGATCACAGATTTTTACTGTTTTGGCTCTATCTCTTCTCGTTTCCAAGATAAATTGAGTTTTATTTTTTCACTAAAAAAATCGACTTTTTGTGAGAAATTTAAGTGATCACAGATTTTCACTGTTTTGTATCTATCTCTTCTCGTTTCCCAGATAAATGGACTTTTATGTTTTCACTAAAAAAATCGATTTTTGGTGAGAAATTTAAGTGATCACAGATTTTCATTGTTTTGGCTCTATCGCTTCTTGTTTCCCAGATAAATGGACTTTTATGTTTTCACAAAAAAAATCGATTTTTGGTGAGCAATTTAAGTGATCACAGATTTTCACTGTTTTGGCTCTATCTCTTCTCGTTTCCCAGATAAATGGACTTTTATGTTTTCACTCAAAAAAATCGATTTTTGGTGAGAAATTTAAGTGATCACAGATTTTCGCTGGTTTGGCTCTATCCCTTCTCGTTTCCCAGATAAATGGACTTTTATGTTTTCACTCAAAAAAATCAATTTTTGATGAGAAAATTAAGTGATCACAGATTTTCACTGTTTTGGCTCTATCTCTTCTCGTTTCCCAGATAAATGGACTTTTATGTTTTCACTCAAAAAAATCGATTTTTGGTGAGCAATTTAAGTGATCACAGATTTTCACAGTTTTGGGTCTATCTCTTCACTTTTCCAAGATAATTGGACTTTTATGTTTTCACTCAAAAAAATCGATTTTTGGTGAGAAATTTAAGTGTTCACAGATGTTCACTGTTTTGGCTCTATCTCTTCTCGTTTCCAAGATAAATGGACTTTTATGTTTTCAGTAAAAAAATCGATTTTTGTGAGAAATTTAAGTGATTCACTAAAATAATTGATTTTTAGTGAGAAATTTAAGTGATCACAGATTTTCACTGTTTTGGATCTATCTCTTCTCGTTTCCAAGATAATTGGACTTTTATGTTTTCACTCGAAAAAAATCGAGATAAATGGACTTTTATGTTTTCACTCAAAAAAATCACAGATGTTCACTGTTTTGGCATTATCTCTTATAGTTTCCAATATAATTGGACTTTTATATTTTCACTCAAATCATCGATTTTTGATGAGAAATTTAAGTGATCACAGGTTTTATTCTCAAAGCTAACTAATAATTTTTAAGAACGTTTATAACAACAGATTATGAACAATAAGTGTAATACAAATGCAACATATAAATATATAGAAAACTGTAACTTGTGTTAGGGTAGCACTAAAACCCAACTGCGAATATTTTTCACTATAGACTATAGTCTCGATTAGGAGTATTTTTCGACTATGGAGACGACTATTGACTCACTATAGTCGAATCGATTATAGTGTCAACTAGACTAAGGACTCAACTGTAGTCTAGACGAAGGACTCAACTACTTATAGTCAAATTTATTGCCCCGACTGCAGTCTAGACTATATATATTAGACGCTATAGAGGTTATAGTCGAGCCTATGGTCATCAGACCATCACTGATTTGTGTTTCGTTTGTTGCCCATTTAACCTCAATTGCATTTATTTTGTTTTGCATAAATTATTTGAAACAAGTTAGAGTGCTAAATTCGGCTGAGCCGAATCTTAAATACCCTCCACCAGCTACTTTTATATTAAGACTTTTCTAATTGGTCAAATATTTGTAGAAATAAGTTATCTCATGTCTTCAATTGAAAAATCCCAAGATTTAAACAGCTTAAATCTATTACAATTCCAAGATTTATTTAACATTACAAACGCAATTTTCTTTATCTTTTTATAGCGCTTAGCGATATTTAGTAATTTGCATGTATGTATATGTATGAAAAATTAAAGGATTTTCAAAATACATATACATAATCTACACAAATTGATAATGCAACTAGTTAAATACGGTTAAATTTCTGTACATAAAAGCTATATTTCAGTAAAATTTTGTATCTATATCGTAATTTAGTAATAAGTAATGTGTGTTTAAGTGATTTTCAGAAGGGAACCTTGTATGGGACCGACCGCACCCATGTTATGAGCCGATCGTGAGAAATCTTGAAATAGAATTTTTGTATACAAAACTAATAGTTGTGGCAAATTTTGTATCAATAGCTTTATTTGGTAATGAGTAATGTGCGTTTAAGAGATTTTCGTAAAAGGACCTTGTATGAGAGCTATGACGAATTATATATAAAGACAAAATTTCAAAATTCTGTATCTATATCATTATTTGGTAATGAATATTGTGCATTTAAGTGATTTTCTGGAGGGGACCTAGTATGAGAGCTATGACCAAATATGGACCGATCGTAAAACAATTTTATAGTGTAATTTATGTGTATAAGAGCAATAATTTTGCTAAATGTATGGATATCAATATTTGGTAATGAATTATGTGTGCTTAAGTGATTTTCGGGAGGGAACCTTGTATGGGAGCTATGACCAAGGTTGGACTAATCGTGAAAAAATGTTGAAATAACATTTATGTGTACAAAAATAGTATTAATGCCAAATATTTTATGGGTATCACTATTTGCTAATGAGTTATGTGCCTTTAAGTGTTTTCTGAAAGGCACCTTATATAGAAGCTATGATCAATTATGGACCGATAGGAAAACAATTTCACAGTAATATTTCTCTGTATATGAGCAATACTTCTGCCAAACTTTATAGTTAGTAATGAGTTATGAGCGTTTAAGTGATTTTCGGGAGGGGACCTTGTATGGGAGCTATGACCAATTATGGACCGATCCAAAAAAATTTTCACAGTAATATTTCTATGCATGTGGGCAATTTTTATACCAAATTTTATATGGATATCTTAATTGAGTAATGATTTATGCGCGTTTAAGTGATTTTCGTGAGGGTACCTTGTATGGGAGCTATGACCAATTATGGACCGATCGGAAAAAACTTTCACAGTAATATTTCTGTGTATATGGGTAATTTTATACCAAATTTTATATGGATATCTTAATTAAGTAATGATTTATGCGCGTTTAAGTGATTTTCGGGAGGGGACCTTGTATGGGAGCTATGACCAATTATGGACCGATCGGAAAAAACTTTCACAGTAATATTTTTATGCATATGGTCAATACTTATACCAAATTTTGTATGGATATCTTAATTTAGTAATGAGTTATGCGCGTTTAAGTGATTTTCGGGAGGGGACTTTGTATGGGAGCTATGACCAATTTTGAACCGATCCAAAAAAATTTTCACAGTAATATTTCTATGCATGTGGGCAATTTTTATACCAAATTTTATATGGATATCTTAATTGAGTAATGATTTATGCGCGTTTAAGTGATTTTCGGCAGGGGACCTTGTGTGGGAGCTATGACCAATTATGGACCGATCGGAAAAAACTTGCACAGTAATATTTCTATGCATATGGGCAATACTTATACCAAACCTTGTATGGATATCTTAATTTAGTAATGAGTTATGCGCGTTTAAGTGATTTTCGGGAGGGGACCTTGTATGGGAGCTATGACCAATTATGAACCGATCGGAAAAAACTTTCACAGTAATATTTCTGTGCATATGGGCAATACTTATGCCAAATTTTATATGGATATCTTAATTTAGTAATGAGTTATGCGCGTTTAAGTGATTTTCGGGAGGGGACCTTGTATGGGAGCTATGACCAATTATGGACCGATCGGAAAAAACTTTCACAGTAATATTTCTATGCATATGGGCAATACTTATACCAAATTTTGTATGGATATCTTAATTTAGTAATGAGTTATGCGCGTTTAAGTGATTTTCGGGAGGGGACCTTGTATGGGAGCTATGTCCAATTATGGACCGATCCAGAAAATTTTTCTCTGAAAGAATTCTATTGACATAAAATTTTAATTTGTAAAATTTTGTGAAGATATCGACATTGTGATGGAAGTTATTAACGAAAAACCCATTTTCCGGGAATATGTACTTTTGTATGGGAGGTATATGAAATTGTGGACCGATTCTGGCAATTTTCTGCACGGATCAAGATCTTGTGTAGAAACGAATGTGTGGTGATTTTCATGGAATTATCTTGCATAGTTTTGGAGAAAATTACATTAGAATATGTAAAAAATGCTTATTTTTTTCGAGGTTGTTTTAAATTTTGATTCATAACTTTTCCCGATGTAAACCGATTTTGCTCATTTTCAATACCAAACTGTACCGGATAATAATGAATATTTTGGGTGAATTTGGTTAAATTATATTGCTTCGTTTTAACGTGAGCGTGTTTTACACAGACAGACAGACAGACAGACAGACGGACGGACGGACGGACGGACGGACGGACAGACGGACATAGCTAAATCGACTCAGAATTTCATAAGGACCCAGAATATATATACTTTGTTGGGTCTCAGATGAATATTTCTTGGTGTTACACACGGAATGACAAAGTTATATATACCCTCTATCACCACTGATGGTGGTGGAGGGTATAAAAATTTAGTTCGATTTTTATGTAGAAACCAAAGTAAAACCATTTCATTATTATTTCACTTAAAACATTTTGTAAAAGCTCCCACAAATACATAGTAATATAGAGAACAAACTGATATCATTTCCATATACATAGTTATAGTTTCAGTTAAAACAAGTAAGAAATTATAGTCGGGCGTGGCCGACCATATGATACCCTACACCAGTTATGAATATTAAATGTGATTTATTTTTCATAATAAAGCATTTATCTTCAATATTCCCTTGTTCCGATACATTTAAGCAATTTATGGATGAAAAACTAATTTTCTGAAAGAGGCTTTATATGGGGGCTAGGGGCAAATATGGACCAAGCCCGATAAAATTTTGTGAATATATTTATATTGACATAATATTGTATTGTGCTGAATTTCATCGCGATATTTGTGTTTATAAGCTAATTTGGGACATTCAAGTAATTTTCTGAAGGGGACATTGTATGGGAGCTAGGGTCAAATTTGGCCCGATCTTTATGAAATTTGGCAGGGTCATCAAGACTTCTATAAAACTTAGTTGTGCCGTATTTTACCGATATATCTGAATATTTAACATAATTATGAGCTCAGAAGCCCTTTTCGGGGGGTTCTGTTCTATGGGGGCTAGGTGAAATAATGGACCGATTTTAACCATTTTCAATAGGCTTCGTCCTTAGGTCAAATAAAACGTACGTGCCAAATTTCATTCAATTATCTTGAAAATTGCGATCTGTACCTTGCGCGCAACGTTTACATGGAGAGCCAGCCAGCCAGACGGACGGACGGACATAGCTTAATCGACTCAGAAAACGATTCTAAGCCGATTGGTATACTTTAAGGTAGGTCCAAATATGTTACAAACATCAGCACAAATCCAATATACCCTCCCCACTAAAGTGGTGTAGGGTATAATAACATTATAACAACATTATCAATAGAAAACCAAAATTCGTTAGCAGAAAATAATAAAGTTTTGCATTAATGGGATAAAACAGCAATAATAAGAAAAGGAACTTGGAAAGAAGTTAAAAAAGAAAAAAAAAAAACAAATCAAATGACGAAAGAATAACTATTTTCACAAAACAAGTTATAACTACATTATACAAAATGGATGGATAGACAAAGAGAAAATTATATGTATTAAATAACTATGTAAAAGAGATGAAAAAGTTTTACAATTTCACTTATCATTTCAAACGATTATCACATACACCTCATTAACAAAAATGAACATTTAGTATAATTTTATTATAACATGCTGAAATATAAAAATAGTTTTCTAAAAATTATTCTACTAAACATCAAGTTAGAAATAATAGTTTTTCGTTGGATTTTGTATTTAAATGAATATCGATTTGATCATTAATTACATATGTATATACAGTTTTTATATGTGTGCATAGGTTATTAATAAAACTAAATTAATAACAGTTATTATAATGATGGCTAATGCGGTTAAATTTTTTAACTGTAAACAGCTTTTGACAATAGACTCAATTTAATTCTCTACTATATAGAGTCGTATATACTCTGGATTATATGGAGGAGCACAACTTCGATTATAAAGTGAACAGTAGTGTTTCTAAAGTCCCGACTATAGTGTGAACCACAGAGCTTTGGATCACATGCTATGAAGTGAAATTTCAGAAAAATATACATATATACATAAATCTACAACGTGATAAATTATTATACCCTCCACCACCATCAGTGGTGATAGAGGGTATATATAACTTTGTCATTCCGTGTGTAACACCAAGAAATATTCATCTGAGACCCAACAAAGTATATATATTCTGGGTCCTTATGAAATTCTGAGTCGATTTAGCTATGTCCGTCTGTCCGTCCGTCCGTCCGTCCGTCCGTCTGTCTGTCTGTCTGTCTGTGTAAAACACGCTCACGTTAAAACGAAGCAATATAATTTAACCAAATTCACCCAAAATATTCATTATTATCCGGTACAGTTTGGTATTGAAAATGAGCAAAATCGGTTCACATCGGGAAAAGTTATGAATCAAAATTTAAAACAACCTCGAAAAAAATAAGCATTTTTTACACATTCTAATGTAATTTTCTCCAAAACTATGCAATATAATTCCATGAAAATCACCATACATTCGTTTCTACACAAGATCTTGATCCGTGCAGAAAATTGCCAGAATCGGTCCACAATTTCATATACCTCCCATACAAAAGTACATATTCCCGGAAAATGGGTTTTTTGTTAATAACTTCCGCCACAATGTCGATATCTTCACAAAATTTTACAAATTAAAATCTTATATCAATAGAATTCTTTCAGAGAAAAAAATTTTCTGGATCGGTCCATAATTGGACATAGCTCCCATACAAGGTCCCCTCCCGAAAATCACTTAAACGCGCATAACTCATTACTAAATTGAGATATCCATATAAAATTTGGTATAAGTATTGCCCATATGCATAGAAATATTACTGTGAAAATTTTTTCCGATCGGTTCAAAATTAGTCATAGCTCCCATACAAGGTCCCCTCCCGAAAATCACTTAAACGCGCATAACTCATTACTAAATTAAGATATCCATACAATTTGGTATAAGTATTGCCCATATGCATAGAAATATTACTGTGAAAGTTTTTTCCGATCGGTCCATAATTGGTCATAGCTCCCATACAAGGTCCCCTCCCGAAAATCACTTAAACGCGCATAACTCATTACTAAATTAAGATATCCATATAAAATTTGGTATAAGTATTGCCCATATGCACAGAAATAGTACTGTGAAAGTTTTTTCCGATCGGTCCAAAATTGGTCATAGCTCCCATACAAGGTCCCCTCCCGAAAATCACTTAAACGCGCATAACTCATTACTAAATTAAGATATCTATATAAAATTTGGTATAAGTATTGCCCATATGCATAGAAATATTACTGTGAAAGTTTTTTCCGATCGGTCCATAATTGGTCATAGCTCCCATACAAGGTCCCCTCCCGAAAATCACTTAAACGCGCATAAATCATTACTTAATTAAGATATCCATATAAAATTTGGTATAAAAATTGCCCACATGCATACAAATATTACTGTGAAAATTTTTTTGGATCGGTTCAAAATTGGTCACAGCTCCCATACAAGGTCCCCTCCCGAAAATCACTTAAACGCGCATAACTCATTACTAAATTAAGATATCCATACAAAATTTGGTATAAGCATTGACCATATACATTAAAATATTACTGTGAAAGTTTTTTCCGATCAGTCCATAATTGGTCATAGCTCCCATACAAGGTCCCCTGCGCATAAATCATTACTTAATTAAGATATCCATATAAAATTTGGTATAAAATTACCCATATACACAGAAATATTACTGTGAAAGTTTTTTCCGATCGGTCCATAATTGGTCATAGCTCCCATACAAGGTACCCTCACGAAAATCACTTAAACGCGCATAACTCATTACTACATTAGGATATCCATATAAAGTTTGGCAGAAATATTGCTCATATACAGAGAAATATTACTGTGAAATTTTTTTCCGATCGGTCCATAATTGGTCATAGCTCCCATACAAGGTCCCCTCCCGAAAATCACTTAAACGCTCATAACTCATTACTAACTATAAAGTTTGGCAGAAGTATTGCTCATATACAGAGAAATATTACTTTGAAATTGTTTTCCTATCGGTCCATAATTGATCATAGCTGCACATAACGGCACATAACTCATTAGCAAATAGTGATACCCATAAAATATTTGGCATTAATACTATTTTTGTACACATAAATGTTATTTCAAAATTTTTTCACGATTAGTCCAACCTTGGTCATAGCTCCCATACAAGGTTCCCTCCCGAAAATCACTTAAACCCACATAATTCATTACCAAATATTGATATCCATACATTTAGCAAAATTATTGCTCTTATACACATAAATTACACTATAAAATTGTTTTACGATCGGTCCATATTTGGTCATAGCTCTCATACTAGGTCCCCTCCAGAAAATCACTTAAATGCACAATATTCATTACCAAATAATGATATAGATACAGAATTTTGAAATTTTGTCTTTATATATAATTCGTCATAGCTCTCATACAAGGTCCTTTTACGAAAATCTCTTAAACGCACATTACTCATTACCAAATAAAGCTATTGATACAAAATTTGCCACAAATATTAGTTTTGTATACAAAAATTCTATTTCAAGATTTCTCACGATCGGCTCATAACATGGGTGCGGTCGGTCCCATACAAGGTTCCCTTCCGAAAATCACTTAAACACACATTACTTATTACTAAATTACGATATAGATACAAAATTTTACTGAAATATAGCTTTTATGTACAAAAATTTAACCGTATTTAACTAGTTGCATTATCAATTTGTGTAGATTATATATATGTATTTTGAAAATCCTTTAATTTTTCATACATATACATACATGCAAATTACTAAATATCGCTAAGCGCTATAAAAATATAAAGAAAATTGCGTTTGTAATGTTCAATAAATCTTGGAATTGTAATAGATTTAAGCTGTTAAAATCTTGGGATTTTTCAATTTAAGACATGAGATAACTTATTTCTACAAATATTTGACCAATTAGAAAAGTCTTAATATAAAAGTAGCTGGTGGAGGGTATTTAAGATTCGGCTCAGCCGAATTTAGCACTCTAACTTGTTTTAGCTATTATTTGCTATTGTCATACAAAAATATATTTAATTTCCTAAAGGTTTAAAAATTCTTTTTTCTACCTCCAATACCATTACAAGACTTCTGCTAAATGGAAAAATATTATAAAAGTAATTGAAATGCCTTTCCAGCCCTAAATCCTTTGTATACACGCTCAAAACTATTCTGTTTCAATGAACAAAAATAAAGACAGATTTTGAAATCTTTTTTGTCTTTTAGTTAGCCAATAAAATCGTTACACTTCATCAATTTTTCCATGGTCATAAACTCATGCAAACATATATGATTTTACAGAAAAACCAATTTACACACTCAATGTCATCATCGAGGGCCTTCTGGTACCAAAAACATCCCTATTGAAATCATCAAAATCAAACAAATACACACATAACAATTTACTTACACATTAATAATTCCAAACAATAGGGGTAACGGAAATGGCCATTGACTGAATTTTTATTGCTTAAAATCGCAATCACATGTAAAAGTGTTACATGAAAGTGTTTGTGAACATACATACACATTTATCTATATATGTAAAATTCTAACGTTACTGACTGACTGACTGACTGACTGACTGATTCACTGACTGATTCATCATCGCACAGCCTAAACGGTTGAAGCTAAAGAGCTGAAATTTGGACAGGAGGTTGGTCTCCCGCCAAATAGATCCACTAAGACGGGATTTTTGGAAATTCGAATGTTTAGGGGGTAAAAAAGGGTAAAAACGGGTAAATTCGGTAACCTTATATCTCCTAAACTAGAAAAGATACAAAAACAGTTTAAAGCTTATCGCCGTTCATTTAAAAAATAAACGGACAGGTGTCTGGTACTTTTTTAAAATTCGGCCCCTTTAGGGAATAAACGGGTAAAAACTGTATTTTGGTACTTTTTTCGCACCCCATGTTTCTTTTAAACCAGTGCACATTCAAAAAATATTTTTGACTCCTTCATAACTTAACGAAAAAATAACAAGTAAGAGTGTTATATTCGGCCATGCCGAATCTTATATACCCACCATCAAATCATCCTTATAAATAAACTTTGATATTATCGATCTATGTTGAATCATATGTCGATATTATTATGAACATCAGGGAAATATTTGGAAGAGGGAAATTTATAAAGGCTTAAGCATGGACCGTGCTCTTCCGAATTAAAAATATTAATTTTGTTTGATCCAATATTTATAACCATAAACTCATACAAAACTTGTTTATGTGAAATTTCATCGCTGTAGTCGCATTTGAGCGTTACAGCCAGTAACGAGCGTTACAGTCACTATCTGAGGGGGACCTTATATGGAGGGTGTGGTCAGTTATAGACCGATCCCCATAAAATGTGATAAATAGTTTTTGGCTAGTACAAAACTTGTTTACGTAGAATTTCACTGCTGTAATAGCATTTTTGAGTCAGTAATGAGCGTTAAAGTAATTTTCCGAAGGGGACCTTATAGGGTAGTCATTTTCTGAAGGGGACTTTATATGGGGGGTAGGGTCAATTATGGACCGATCCTTATAAAATTATATAAAGAGATTTATGTTCCCATAAAACATGTTTGTGCCGAATTTCACCGCTATTGATGCTTCTCTTAGCCAGTTATGGGCGATAAAGTCATTTTCTGAAGGGGACTTTATATGGGGGGTAGGGTCAATTATGGGCCTATCCTTATAAAATTTTACAAAGAGATTTATGTTCCCAAAGAACATGTTTGTGCCGAATTTCACCGCTACTGATGCTTATCTTAGCCAGTTATGGGCGATAAAGTCATTTCTGAAGGGGACTTTATATGGGGGGTAGGGTCAATTATGGGCCTATCCTTATAAAATTCCACGGAAAGATTTATGTTCCTATAGAACATGTTTGTGCCGAATTTCACCGCTATTGATGCTTCTCTTAGCCAGTTATGGGCGATAAAGTCATTTTCTGAAGGGGACTTTATATGGGGGGTAGGGTCAATTATGGGCCTATCCTCATAAAATTTTAGAAAAAGATTTAGGTTCCCATGAAACATGTTTGTGCCGAATTTCACCGCTATTGATGCTTCTCTTAGCCAGTTATGGGCGATAAAGTCATTTTCTGAAGGGGACTTTATATGGGGGGTAGGGTCAATTATGAGCCTATCCTTATAAAATTTTAAAAATAGATTTAGGTTCCCATAAAACATGTTTGTGCCGAATTTCACCGCTATTGATGCTTCTCTTAGCCAGTTATGGGCGATAAAGTCATTTTCTGAAGGGGACTTTATATGGGGGGTAGGGTCAATTATAGACCGATCCTTATAAAATTCTACGAAGAGATTTAGGTTCCTATAAGACATATTTGTGCCAAATTTCACCGCTATTGGTTCATCCCTTAGCAAGTTATGAGCGATAAAGTCATTTTCTGAAGGGGGCCTTATATGGGGGCTAGGCGAAATTGTGGACCGATATTGCCCATTTTCAATACCAAACAAACTGCAGCAACTAGAAGTATCTGTGCAAAATTTCAGCTCGCTAGCTGCTTCCATTTGGACTCTATCGTGTTTTCAACAGACAGACAGACGGACAGACGGACGGACATGGCTAGATCGTCTTAGAATCTTATAAGGACCCAGAATATATATACTTTTATGGGTCTTAGACGAATATTTCAATGTGTTACAAACGGAATGACAAAAACAATATACCCCCCATCTTTTTTGATGGTGGGTATAAAAATGAAATTAAGCATGTTGAGCCCGGAGTAAATGAGAATCTATAAAAGGGAACTTTTTCGTCTTTCGACTGGTACTTTTTGAGTTTTCTATAAAATTTAACCTAGAAACATGAATTTAAGCATGTAGAGCCCAGAGTAAATGAGAATCTATAATAGGGGACTTTTTGGTACTTTTTCGTCCTTCGACTGGTACTTTTTGAGTTTTCTGTAAAATTTAACCTAGAAACATGAAATTAAGCATGTAGAGCCCGGAGTAAATGAGAATCTATAAAAGGGGACTTTTTGGAACTTTTTCGTCTTTCGACTGGTAGTTTTTGAGTTTTCTATAAAATTTAACCTAGAAACATGAATTTAAGCATGTAGAGCCCAGAGTAAATGAGAATCTATAAAAGGGGACTTTTTGGAACTTTTTCGTCTTTCGACTGGAACTTTTTGAGTTTTCTATAAAATTTAACCTAGAAACATGAATTTAAGCATGTAGAGCCCAGAGTAAATGAGAATCTATAAAAGGGGACTTTTTGGTACTTTTTCGTCCTTCGACTGGTACTTTTTGAGTTTTCTATAAAATTTAACCTAGAAACATGAAATTAAGCATGTAGAGCCCTTAGTAAATGAGAATCTATAAAAGGGGACTTTTTGGTACTTTTTCGTCTTACGACTGGTACTTTTTGAGTTTTCTATAAAATTTAACCTAGAAACATGAATTTAAGCATGTAGAGCCCAGAGTAAATGAGAATCTATAAAAGGGGACTTTTTGGAACTTTTTCGTCTTTCGACTGGAACTTTTTGAGTTTTCTATAAAATTTAACATAGAAACATGAATTTAAGCATGTAGAGCCCAGAGTAAATGAGAATCTATAATAGGGGACTTTTTGGTACTTTTTCGTCCTTCGACTGGTACTTTTTGAGTTTTCTATAAAATTTAACCTAGAAACATGAAATTAAGCATGTAGAGCCCAGAGTAAATGAGAATCTATAATAGGGGACTTTTTGGTACTTTTTCGTCCTTCGACTGGTACTTTTTGAGTTTTCTATAAAATTTAACCTAGAAACATGAAATTAAGCATGTAGAGCCCTTAGTAAATGAGAATCTATATAAGGGGACTTTTTGGTACTTTTTCGTCTTTCGACTGGTACTTTTTGAGTTTTCTATAAAATTTAACCTAGAAAAATGAAATTAAGCATGTTGAGCCCGGAGTAAATGAGAATCTATAAAAGGGAACTTTTTCGTCTTTCGACTGGTACTTTTTGAGTTTTCTATAAAATTTAACCTAGAAACATGAATTTAAGCATGTAGAGCCCAGAGTAAATGAGAATCTATAATAGGGGACTTTTTGGTACTTTTTCGTCCTTCGACTGGTACTTTTTGAGTTTTCTATAAAATTTAACCTAGAAACATGAAATTAAGCATGTAGAGCCCTTAGTAAATGAGAATCTATAAAAGGGGACTTTTTGGTACTTTTTCGTCTTTCGACTGGTACTTTTTGAGTTTTCTATAAAATTTAACCTAGAAACATAAAATTAAGCATGTAGAGCCCGGAGTAAATGAGAATCTATAAAAGGGGACTTTTTGGAACTTTTTCGTCTTTCGACTGGTAGTTTTTGAGTTTTCTATAAAATTTAACCTAGAAACATGAATTTAAGCATGTAGAGCCCAGAGTAAATGAGAATCTATAAAAGGAGACTTTTTGGTACTTTATCGTACTTCGATTGGTACTTTTTGAGTTTTCCATAAAATTAAACCTAGAAACATGAAATTAAGCATGCAGAGGCCTTAGTTAATGAGAATCTATAAAAGGGGACTTTTTGGTACTTTTTCGTTCTTCGACTGGTACTTTTTGATTTTTCTATAAAATTTAACCAAAAAACATAAAATTAAGCATATAGAGCCCGGAGTAAATTGGAAACTATAAAAGAGGACCTTTTTGGTACTTTTTCATTCTTCGACTGGTACTTGTTTCAGCTTTTTATAAAATTTAACCTAGAAACATAAAATTAAGCATGTAGAGCCTGGAGTAAATTAGAATCTGTAAAAGGGGACTTTTTGGTACTTTATCGTACTTCGATTGGTACTTTTTGAGTTTTCCATAAAATTAAACCTAGAAACATGAAATTAAGCATGCAGAGGCCTTAGTTAATGAGAATCTATAAAAGTGAACTTTTTGGCACTTTTTCGTCCTTCGATTGGTACTTTTTAAGTTTTCTATAAAATTCAACCTAAAAACATGAAATTAAGCATATAGAGCCCGGAGTAAATGAGAATCTATAAAAGTGGACTTTTAAGTACTTAAAATTGAGTACACATATACAATCATCATTTCTTCAATTTAGGGAATTACCAATATTTAAAAATTTGTAATCTTTGTAAAACATATTATTTTTTCCTTGCTAAATGAAGAGCCAACATATTTCTCATTCTATAAAAACCCTCGCTAACAAAGTAGCGGGTAATAAGCTAGTATAAACATAAACCTATAGGAATGTTTGTGTATGTAAGACAATTGAAGTTTACCGAGACTATTTTTTTTTTTACAATCGTGTCTTTTATGATCTTTCAATATATGCGCTCTTGCCATCCGCGTGCAAAATACACAAAGAGGCGTTAATTTTCAAGTAAAGCACTTCGGCATTCTTGACTCTACAGTCGAAACTATAGCTGACTTCAATACAACTCTATAGTCCACTCAATATTAGTCTCTCTATACGACTGTATAGAAGAATATATAGTTAATGGGGAGGATATTATTTTCTTTATAAAGTGCTAAAATCTCTTCATTTGCTGAAACAAATGTTATCAACATTTACATCGTTTAACTGAAATATAATAAAAAACAAGTAAGAGTGTTATATTCGGCTGTGCCGAATCTCATATACCCACCATCAAACCGTATGCCGTAAAAGGAATGCTCCCCTATAAACATCAGCGTGATATTTGGAATATGGCTTAAGTCAATTATGGCCCGAGCTCTTTTGAACTAACAAAATATTAATTAAAAAAAAAAAAAAAAAACAAATATTTTATTTCAATTCTTAAACCGTGGGCGTCAATTATGAACCGATACTCATAAAATTTTGTACATAGATTATGTATAGGACTTGTTTATGCAAAATTTCGGCGCTATACTAGTATTTTAAATAAGGAACACTCGTAGTTATTAACCGAAACTCTTTCCTGAGGGGAACCTTTTGTGTATTACCAACACATTCCGCATGAAATTCGGTGCGAATTTCATAACCGTATTTCATAACTCATATTTTTTAGCCAGTAATGATCGTTTAAGTAATTTTCCGAAGGGGACCTTATATGGGCGGTAGGGTAAATTATGGACAGATCCTCCCTAAATTTGGTGGAGTGATTTTGGCACGCATTAAACTTATGTGCATCAATTTTCGTCACATTCATATTTTAAAGCCAGTAATGAGCATTGTAGTTATTTGCAGAGGGAGACCTTATATGGGGGAAGGCTCATTTATGGGCCGATCCAAAAAAATTGGTACAGAGGTTTTGGCTCGCAAGAAACTTACGTGTGTAGCATTTCATCGCTTTACTCGTATTTTTAAGACAGTAATGAGTGTTTAAGCCATTTCCTGAAGTGGACCCAATAGGGGGAGTAGGTCCAATTATGGTCCTATCCAAATAAAAGTTATTAAAAAGATTTTGGCTCGCGAGGAACTTAGTTGTGTAAAATTTGATTGCTATATTCATATTTTTTTAGCCAGTAATGAGCGTTAAAGTCATTTTCAGAAGGGGACCTTATATGGGGGATAGGGTCATTTTTGGGCCGATTCGTAGAGCGGTTTTGGTTCATAAGAAACTTACTTATACCGAATTTCATCGCTATACTCGCATTTTTGGACCAGTAATGAGTGTTAAAGTAATTTTCTAAAGGGGACCTTATATGGGGTGTAGGGTCAATTATGGACCGATCCTCAAAAAATTTGGTAGAAAAATTTTGGCTCACATGAAACTTATTTATGTCGAATTTAATCGCTATACTTCCATTTTAGGGCCAGTAATGAGTGTTAAAGTCATTTTTAGGAGGGGACCTTATATGGGGGGTTGGGTCATTTATGGGCCGATCCTAAAAAAATGGTTAAAAGGTTTTGGTTCGTAAGAAACTTACTTATACTGAATTTCATCGCCATACTCGAATTTTTAGGCTAGTAATGAGTGTTAAAGTCATTTTATAAAGGGGACCTTATATAGGGGGTAGGGTCATTTATGGGCCGATCCTAAAAAACATTGGTAGAGAGATTTTGGTTTGTAAGAAATATACTTATGGCGCTGCGAATTATGGCCCCAGGTAAAATGGCCCCAAAACGTAAAACGAAATATGGCCCCAACAAAGATACAGGAAACAAAAACACGAAAGTTTTGTTTTTTTTCATATATTTTTTGGGGTATTTCAACATTTTTACATTTGGGGTAATACTGCATTTTGCAAAAAAAATAAAAATGACCCCAATGTTGTGAAATGAAGAAATACCCCAAAACAAAACTTTTTTCCTTTGGGGCTAATTTTCATTCTTAAATTTTGTAAAATACGTGAATATTAAAATATTAAAAAGGGACCTAAAAAACCATATAATAATTAGGGGTGATCTTTCATTATTACTATTTATTAATATTTTATAAAAAATCAGAACATTATCGCGCGATATTTTTTATTAAAAAATATTTTATGTAATAATATTTGTTGTATTTTCATAAAATGTTTGTTAATTTTGAACATATTTTTACAAAAAATATTTCAAGAATGTTCAAAATTAACAAACATTTAATAAAAATACAACAAAAATTATTAAATATGAAATTTTATAAATATGTTAGCTTATATTTGAGGTGGGATGTCATAATGTCCATTGACGTTATGACACACCAAAAAGTTTCATAGTGTCCATGGACGTTATGACAATTTTTAAAAGTGTTATAATGTCCATTGACATTGTATCACTTTTAAAACAGAACTGTATTTGAAAATTTGTAAAGAATTTATGAAAGGGACATTCTTACCCCCAAAGGAATTTATCCTAAATTTGGTGTATGTTGCATTTTGGTTTCCATTTAAAAAGTTTTCTGTATAGCCGGCCTTCGGCCGGGCGCAGGGGTTTTAAACTCTGGGGTATTTCGAATACCGGCTTCGCTAAATTAAGCCTTCTTTTGATAAATGGACTCTTTGAAATCCATAGACTTTATGCATTGTGACACTTTTGAAATTGTTATAACGTCCATGGACACTAGACTCAATTTAGTGAGTCATAACGCCCATGGAAAATATGACACTGGACTTTATGACACGTCACCTATATTTGAATTAAAATTAAATGGGGTGAAATTTCATTTACGTTTTTGGGGTAATTGTTCATTACGAAAAATTAACCCAATATTTGGGGCCACTTTTCATTTCAACCTTGGGGAGATTTTTCATTAATTTTGGGGTGATTTTTCTTAAAAAATGTTAGGGTTATACTTCATAATGAATTTTGACCCCAACATTGGGGCAATTTTTCGTTTTATATTTTGGGGCCATTTTACCTGGGGCCATAATTCGCAGCGCCTATACTTATACCGAATTTCATCGCTATACTTGCATTTTGCGACCAGTAATGAGTGTTAAAGTAATTTTAAGAAGGGGACCTTATATGGGGGGTAGGGTCATTTATAGGCCGATCCTTAAAAAATTTGGTAAAAAGATTTTAGCTCACATTAAACTTCTTTATGTCGAATTTCATCGCTATACTCCTACTTATAAAACAGTTATGCCCGTTAAAGCTGTTTTTTGGAGGTCCACTTGTATGGGGGCTATCCGAAAAAGTGGACCGATATTACCCATTTTCAATACCAAACAAACCTTAACAATAGGGAATATTTATGCAAAATTTCAACTGTCTAGCTCCTCTCGTGTGGTCCCTATCGTGATTTCAACAGACAGACGGACGGACGGACAGACGGACGGACATGGCTAGATCGTCTTAGAATTTAATAAGGACCCGGAATATATATACTTTTATGGATCTATGACCAATATTTCGATGTGTTACAAACGGAATGACAAAATCAATATACCCCCATCTTTTTTGATGGTGGGTATAAAAACCGTTTAAATCTTACAAAACAAACATCTGTGTACAATTTACCAACTAAAGTGGCCCTAGGTGTCCATGACACCTCAGTTACTCTAAACACAAACTGACAAGTGTGGCTGTGTTCTCACCTGAGTGTGGAAAAAGATTAACATGGTAAACACTTCGTTAACACAAAATTCATTTTACCGCTATTTTTCTTCAATTTTATATCTACTTCTGAGATACTATAAAAGGGGATAACAATCTATAACAGCAAACATACTAAAACATCAGAGAGCGAAAAAAGATACTTTAAAAATGTAGTAAATTTGCACGAAAAAAAATTTACATTTATTTCATTCCCATTCACCGAATGAGTGAAATAAAGACCAAATAAATTTTGTTTAATTTTATGCAGCATTATAAATAGTTTAACAATTTTATATGGAAGTCGAAAAAACGGAAAACATCATTGTATAACATGCACTAATAGCGCAGCGTAAAGTAAAACTGATAGACTGAAACACCGTAACTAAACAACAGAGTGACAGACAGTTAAAAACTATTTTAAACTAATGAATGGTTTAGGGGCTCTAAATTTTTATACCCACCATCAAAAAAGATGGGGGGTATATTGTTTTTGTCATTCCGTTTGTAACACATTGAAATATTCGTCTAAGACCCATAAAAGTATATATATTCTGGGTCCTTATAAGATTCTAAGACGATCTAGCCATGTCCGTCCGTCTGTCCGTCTGTCCGTCTGTCCGTCTGTCCGTCTGTCCGTCTGTCTGTCTGTCTGTCTGTTGAAAACACGATAGAGTCCAAATGGAAGCAGCTAGCGAGCTGAAATTTTGCACAGATACTTCTAGTTGCTGCAGTTTGTTTGGTATTGAAAATGGGCAATATCGGTCCACAATTTCGCCTAGCCCCCATATAAGGCCCCCTTCAGAAAATGACTTTATCGCTCATAACTTGCTAAGGGATGAACCAATAGCGGTGAAATTTGGCACAAATATGTCTTATAGGAACCTAAATCTCTTCGTAGAATTTTATAAGGATCGGTCTATAATTGACCCTACCCCCCATATAAAGTCCCCTTCAGAAAATGACTTTATCGCCCATAACTGCCTAAGAAAAGCATCAATAGCGGTGAAATTCGGCACAAACATCTTTTATGGGAACCTAAATCTCTCTGTAAAATTTTATAAGGATCGGTCTATAATTGACCCTACCCCCCATATAAAGTCCCCTTCAGAAAATGACTTTATCGCTCATAACTTGCTAAGGGAAGAACCAATAGCGGTGAAATTCGGCACAAACATGTTTTATGGGAACCTAAATCTATTTTTAAAATTTTATAAGGATAGGCTCATAATTGACCCTACCCCCCATATAAAGTCCCCTTCAGAAAATGACTTTATCGCCCATAACTGGCTAAGAGAAGCATCAATAGCGGTGAAATTCGGCACAAACATGTTTCATGGGAACCTAAATCTTTTTCTAAAATTTTATAAGGATAGGCTCATAATTGACCCTACCCCCCATATAAAGTCCCCTTCAGAAAATGACTTTATCGCCCATAACTGGCTAAGAGAAGCATCAATAGCGGTGAAATTCGGCACAAACATGCTCTATAGGAACATAAATCTTTCCGTGGAATTTTATAAGGATAGGCCCATAATTGACCCTACCCCCCATATAAAGTCCCCTTCAGAAATGACTTTATCGCCCATAACTGGCTAAGATAAGCATCAGTAGCGGTGAAATTCGGCACAAACATGTTCTTTGGGAACATAAATCTCTTTGTAAAATTTTATAAGGATAGGCCCATAATTGACCCTACCCCCCATATAAAGTCCCCTTCAGAAAATGACTACCCTATAAGGTCCCCTTCGGAAAATTACTTTAACGCTCATTACTGACTCAAAAATGCTATTACAGCAGTGAAATTCTACGTAAACAAGTTTTGTACTAGCCAAAAACTATTTATCACATTTTATGGGGATCGGTCTATAACTGACCACACCCTCCATATAAGGTCCCCCTCAGATAGTGACTGTAACGCTCGTTACTGGCTGTAACGCTCAAATGCGACTACAGCGATGAAATTTCACATAAACAAGTTTTGTATGAGTTTATGGTTATAAATATTGGATCAAACAAAATTAATATTTTTAATTCGGAAGAGCACGGTCCATGCTTAAGCCTTTATAAATTTCCCTCTTCCAAATATTTCCCTGATGTTCATAATAATATCGACATATGATTCAACATAGATCGATAATATCAAAGTTTATTTATAAGGATGATTTGATGGTGGGTATATAAGATTCGGCATGGCCGAATATAACACTCTTACTTGTTTTTGAAAAGGGTTAGTTGGTTTTTGTTGCCGAAATAGTTTTTTTTTTTAATTTAATGAAGAGAAACTACGGATGTTTTAGTGTGTTTTTAATGTTGACATTTTTGTGGGTTTTACACTGTTTGTACTGTTTTTAGTTGAAAATTACTGCTAAAAAAAAATTTCTTTTACATTTAGTTGCTAAAACAACTGCAAAATTTCAATACCAATATTAATGCAAATAGTAACAAATGAGTATGAAAAAACAACAACTATAAAGTTTTTCATGTTGTATAGTTAATGAAAATCTTTTGATGCAGTGCTGTATATAGATGAAGTCGCAATATAATGTAACAGTTGACTATATATATATTTGACTCTCTAGTAAAATCCTTAGAGAATCGTATCTATAGTCTCAATTATAGTTGAATCTATAGTCATCAATGTAAACAACTACGTAATAAACTCTTTACTCGACTTCCTAGTAGATCCTATAATCGATTCTATGCTTATCATTTACTTCCTTTACAGACTGTCTCTTCGGGCTGCTATAACAGACATTACAATTGCATTTTATTTTAATGTATTTTTTGTTAAATTCAACAAAAATGTTCGAGTTTAATGTTCATTATTTCCCTGTTTCCACTTTTACCTTTATTTAACTTTTTGTGGCAATTGTTGCAAATAAATTTTAGTATAGAGGTTAATGAGGTAACGTTGTTGCCGATGTTTTAATGCAGATTTAAAAATAACACTTTTTCGAAATAAAGACTTTTTAGTTTACACATATTTTCATTTTAATTAACAAGAAAGAATGAGTAATACTCTGGATTTTAAGTTAAGTAGGAAAGAAATGAAACATTAATTACATGTTTTTTGTAATTTATAATATATTATTATTATTCATTATTAAAGTTTTTGTAAAAAATGTAAAATACGTCAAAAAGAAAAATAATGTTTAATGCTGCAAACTCGTAATATAAAAATTTTCCTTCAAAGTTATCATAGTTTAATTTTAGAAAAATTTATCTGGAAAAAAATCTTCACATTTTCCAAAATAAATTTTAATTATTTGAAATAAAATTAAAAAGTTTCCTTAAAAATCATAAAAGTTTTGTTAACTTATTTTAACAAAAATCTATTATTTATGTACCTTTTCTATTCTAAACACTTCAATCAAGGTAGTCTTCTTTTATGACCTGTTAAATGAAAAATAATCCCAAAGTTTATTTATTGTTTCTCAAAAAATAATTCTTTGGTATTTTAGGTTATACTTGTACTGCTAAGTTTATAAAAAGGTAGTAAGAAGCACTTTTATATTGTTACTTACTTCATAGGGTTTTAGTATATGTAATAAATTTTTAAAAATATCAAATATTTTGATGTCGAAATAGAAACTTTTATTTTTCATGCTCATATAACATTAACAATATTTTCTATATAAATTTTGTATTTTACTCATATAGAGTTAAATTCTTTACGCAACATATCAAAGGTTTAAAGTTTTAAAATATGTATGAGAAATATTTTTAATATTTTTTGGACAGGCCCTGTCTTGATAAAAGGTAAAACTAATTAACTAACTAACTAACTAACTAACTAACTAACTAACTAACTAACTAACTAACTAACTAACTAACTAACTAACTAACTAACTAACTAACTAACTAACTAACTAACTAACTAACTAACTAACTAACTAACTAACTACTAACTAACTAACTAACTAACTAACTAACTAACTAACTAACTAACTAACTAACTAACTAACTAACTAACTAACTAACTAACTAACTAACTAACTAACTAACTAACTAACTAACTAACTAACTAACTAACTAACTAACTAACTAACTAACTAACTAACTAACTAACTAACTAACTAACTAACTAACTAACTAACTAACTAACTAACTAACTAACTAACTAACTAACTAACTAACTAACTAACTAACTAACTAACTAACTAACTAACTAACTACTAACTAACTAACTAACTAACTAACTAACTAACTAACTAACTAACTAACTAACTAACTAACTAACTAAACTACTAACTAACTAACTAACTAACTAACTAACTAACTAACTAACTACTAACTAACTAACTACTAACTAACTAACTAACTAACTACTAACTAACTAACTAACTAACTAACTAACTACTAACTAACTAACTACTAACTAACTAACTAACTAACTAACTAACTAACTAACTACTAACTAACTAACTAACTACTACTAACTAACTACTAACTAACTAACTAACTAACTAACTAACTAACTACTAACTAACTACTAACTAACTACTAACTAACTAACTAACTAACTAACTAACTAACTAATTGGCTAAGAAAACTAAAAAACATTATTTTCAAAAACTGCTAAATGAGATTCCTTAAAAAGGCTTCGTATTTATTGTCTGTATTCCATGAAAAAACTTCATTTTCCTGGCAAAATACTTTTTAAAGGAATGTACAATTTTAGCTGTTACATATGAGAAATCTATATAATCCCTCTTCTTCTTTATGAATATTACAATTTTACGAATTTCTTTCTACTCTCATTTTTATAAACACTTTTGATATAATTTTAGCCTAAAGCCCATAAAAACATTTATATGAATACATATCCCCTGGACTAGCATACTTTCAAAAGCCTTTCGTCGTTTTACCTAAAAGCAAATATAAATAAAACTTGTGTTTATAGTTTTATTTGTAAGTATGTCTGTTTATTTTACATTTACTCTAGTAAATGGCTCATCAATAGGCTGTAAACTCATCTGATATGTAAAATACATATTTGTGAGAAAGGTATAAGATCCTTGAAAAGGGTTCTAAACATTCATTGCAAGCATCAATTCCTTAAAATAAATTGCTTGGAAACTAATTTATGATTGTGGTCATTTATCGCTGACTGTCACATTAATACAATGAAGATAGATAGACATTTATAAGTTACATAAATACACATGTTAAAGATAAGAAAAAATTGGGAAATATTTCACACTTGTTGGCTATAAATGTATAGTTATATTTATAGTTTTGTATTGAATTTTTTAAGCTGAAACAACACACAATTCATTAGGCATCCAAAGAAAGGAAATAAGAAAACTGTAATTTATACTATAGAATAGTCTGGAATAGTTTAACAGTTTCAAATCGATTTGTTGTTGCCATTTCTATTAACTAGAATTGAATTAGATAATAACTGAATTTTTTTACCCAACTAGAATACATATTAAAAGACAAAGAAGGACAAAACTTTGAAGTTTACTCAATTGATAATAACAGCTAAAACTGTCTCAACAAACAGAAAGGAAACAACTACTAAGAATCAACAATCAACTACCAAGAATTTAAATTGAATGAACTAAAGTAGAAAATATTAAGGCCTAAAAGCACACTTTGAATTGTTGCCATTCAATGTTTGTGTTGTTAGAGCAAATATTGTGTTTGTTATTCTCCTGTTTGTTGTATATCCAAGTAGTATTTGTGTTTTCATAACGACAGTTTTCGCTAAATATGTTTGTATGTGTTTGAAATTTGAATTTTGATTTCCCTTTTCCATTTACCTTTATATTATTATACGCGATTGTGCGTGTTTATGTTTCCTTATGACTGTTATTATTAAGTACTCTTTTGTGTTGTATGGCTGCTAATAAAATTCTAATAAATTTTATGCTTTAATATTATTGACACCAAATGGTATTTAAATTTTTAACAAGCATACTTTTAGGGGGAAATTTTTTTGTGATTGAGTTCCTGTGTATTTTAAATACTTGTACATAAAAAACATAATTTTTATACCCACCATCAAAAAAGATGGGGGGTATATTGTTTTTGTCATTCCGTTTGTAACACATTGAAATATTCGTCTAAGACCCATAAAAGTATATATATTCTGGGTCCTTATAAGATTCTAAGACGATCTAGCCATGTCCGTCCGTCTGTCCGTCTGTCCGTCTGTCCGTCTGTCTGTCTGTCTGTCTGTTGAAAACACGATAGAGTCCAAATGGAAGCAGCTAGCGAGCTGAAATTTTGCACAGATACTTTTAGTTGATGCAGTTTGTTTGGTATTGAAAATGGGCAATATCGGTCCACAATTTCGCCTATCCCCCATATAAGGCCCCCTTCAGAAAATGACTTTATCGCTCATAACTTGCTAAGGGAAGAACCAATAGCGGTGAAATTTGGCACAAATATGTCTTATAGGAACCTAAATCTCTTCGTAGAATTTTATAAGGATCGGTCCATAATTGACCCTACCCCCCATATAAAGTCCCCTTCAGAAAATGACTTTATCGCCCATAACTGCCTAAGAAAAGCATCAATAGCGGTGAAATTCGGCACAAACATGTTTTATGGGAACCTAAATCTCTCTGTAAAATTTTATAAGGATCGGTCTATAATTGACCCTACCCCCCATATAAAGACCCCTTCAGAAAATGACTTTATTGCTCATAACTTGCTAAGGGAAGAACCAATAGCGGTGAAATTCGACACAAACATGTTTTATGGGAACCTAAATCTCTTTTTACAATTTTATAAGGATAGGCTCATAATTGACCCTACCCCCCATATAAAGTCCCCTTCAGAAAATGACTTTATCGCCCATAACTGGCTAAGAGAAGCATCAAAAGCGGTGAAATTCGGCACAAACATGTTCTATAGGAACATAAATCTTTCCGTGGAATTTTATAAGGATAGGCCCATAATTGACCCTACCCCCCATATAAAGTCCCCTTCAGAAATGACTTTATCGCCCATAACTGGCTAAGATAAGCATCAATAGCGGTGAAATTCGGCACAAACATGTTCTATGGGAACATAAATCTCTTTGTAAAATTTTATAAGGATAGGCCCATAATTGACCCTACCCCCATATATTTCGGCACAAACATGTTTTATGGGAACCTAAATCTCTCTGTAAAATTTTATAAGTATCGGTCCATAATTGAACCTACCCCCCATATAAAGTCCCCTTCAAAAATGACTTTATCGCTCATAACTTGCTAAAAGAAACATCAATAGCGGTGAAATTCGGCACAAACATGTTCTATAGGAACATAAATCTTTCCGTGGAATTTTATAAGGATAGGTCCATAATTGACCCTACCCCCCATATAAAGTCCCCTTCAGAAATGACTTTATCGCCCATAACTGGCTAAGATAAGCATCAATAGCGGTGAAATTCGGCACAAACATGTTCTATGGGAACATAAATCTCTTTGTAAAATTTTATAAGGATAGGCCCATAATTGACCCTACCCCCCATATAAAGTCCCCTTCAGAAAATGACTTTATCGCCCATAACTGGCTAAGAGAAGCATCAATAGCGGTGAAATTCGGCACAAACATATTTTATGGGAACATAAATCTCTTCATATAATTTTATAAGGATCGGTCCCCTTCAGAAAATGACTTTAATGCTCATATCTGACCTTAAGAAACATATGTGCATATATATAGCAATAAAATTCGACATAAAAATTTTTTATAGGAACTAAAATCATTTTCTTAAATTTTATGAGGGTGGGTCCATAATTGACCCTACCCCCATATAAGGTCTCCTTCAGAAAATGACTTTAAGGCACAAACTAGTTTTGTGTGAGCTAAAAGTTCTTTATCAAATTTTATAAGGATCGGTCCTTAATTAGCCCTATCCCCCTTGTAAGGTCCCCTTCAGAAAATGACTTTAAAGCTCATTACTAGCTTAAAACTGCGAGTACTGAGTACGACATGAACAATTTTCGTATTAGCTACAATCTCTCACTAAATTTTATGAGGATCAGTCTGTAATTGACCATACCCCCCTATAAGGTCCCCTTCGGAAAATTACTTTAACGCTCATTACTGACTCAAAAATGCTATTACAGCAGTGAAATTCTACGTAAACAAGTTTTGTACTAGCCAAAAACTATTTATCACATTTTATGGGGATCGGTCTATAACTGACCCCACCCTCCATATAAGGTCCCCCTCAGATAGTGACTGTAACGCTCGTTACTGGCTGTAACGCTCAAATGCGACTACAGCGATGAAATTTCACATAAACAAGTTTTGTATGAGTTTATGGTTATAAATATTGGATCAAACAAAATTAATATTTTTAATTCGGAAGAGCACGGTCCATGCTTAAGACTTTATTAATTTCCCTCTTCCAAATATTTCCCTGATGTTCATAATAATATCGACATATGATTCAACATAGATCGATAATATCAAAGTTTATTTATAAGGATGATTTGATGGTGGGTATATAAGATTCGGCATGGCCGAATATAACACTCTTACTTGTTATAATATTACTTATTTTTCTTAGGATATGAATTGTGTAATAAAGGAATTTATATAAATTGAAAATTTTTTTGCTGTTAATGATTAACAGCGGGTTACCAGGAAAGCAAGGAATTTTGAAAAAATTTAAATCACAAACATTAAAAAGAAGAAAGAAAAAATTACAAAAATTGACAGGTGTTATAAATGTCACACTTTTACGCTGATAAGTAAAAAAGTATATCAATAAAGTAATTGTTTTTCTGTTTCCTTGTTGAGATTTTGGTTAGTAGAAATTTTTATATAATTAATTTTTAATGTTTTTATAGAGATGTTTAGAAGCCACCTGCGACAATACAAATAAGTTTTGTTTAAAACAGTATGCAATTTAATTATGATTATTTGCATAAATACGGTTCTATAATCATCAGGCATCAAGAGATTTTTGTATGAAAGACCTAAACTCCGATATAGACTCTTTTAAAGCCTAAGAAAGCAATCAAAATCTTTGATTGCATTCAATTTCAAAAATCGACTCATGTTCCTTTTTTCTGTAAAAAGTAGATTTTTATATAAAAAACATAAAACTGGTTCATAAAATAAGCCTCCAAAGGGAAAATATTTAAATCGTTGTAGATCTTTTCGGGATAACCCGTTAAAAACTCATAACATCTACTTGAAAGTTTTATTATTTGTCTGTGTTGCCGAAACATAACTATAGCTAGATTCATTGTATCGCAACATTGTCTATGACCTAATAATGTTCTACCACACTCTTGTAATATTAAAGTCTCTCATGTGTTAAATGGATTATGCGCTTTAAGTGGAGTTGTAAAACAATAGTCCTTAGACAATATACAAAATATTTTCACATGCAAAATTTAGTTGTTAAAAATACGTGCTCCCATTGAGTCACTGCAACTTTTTAAAAAGCGTTCGAAGAAAATTTTCAAATTTCCCACACACATACACATACGAAATAAAGAAAATCGTACAGTTCCATTTACAGGAATAACTCAAGCAACTTTTAGGCGAAATAAGCAAGAAATAGTTAAATTGTACTACTATAGGCTGGTGTTAAACTATAACGTTAACGTAGTGATGTTATTGCACAGTCTATTTATTAATGATTTAATATGAAACATTATGTTATTTAAATCAACTTAAATATAGTGTATTAAAAGAGTCTTTTTAAAATATTACAAAAAAAAAGCTGCTTATGTATTCTAAATGGGTTTAAAAAGAAAATTATAATACTGTTTTTTGCTGTTGTATAGTAAATCAGCATAAACACGTTATTAAATTTTTACAATTCCCATTATCATCAATAGCAGCAACAGACAATACAGCAACATCAATCTTGCAGAGACAAATTATTCAATTTCTTTTTGTATAATTTTTTTGTACTACAAAACTTTTATAAACGTGTTTTTTAACATCTTCAACTCCTCCTCATCTCCATTAGTGTCTTTCATTTAAGTGAGAATTAATATTAAATTGTAATTTATACAAAAAAAAAAAAAATAGACAAAAAAACCTTCGTACATTGATAAAAAGTTTATGAAAACCAAAAGGAATTATAAACAATCGCATTAAATAAAAAATACCAACAAAAATCTAAAAGATTTCAAATACTAAGAATATTATATTATTTATGATAAAAGTACTTAACAGTAAAGAAGAAATTGGGGGAAAAATATTCTCTTGAAACTTAAATATCATTGACAAACAAAATTGATATTTCATGGATACTTATCTCAACTGTTGGCGGTTGTTGTTGATATACAACTTTGAAGCATAATTTAATTGTATTAATTGAAGTGTGAGTTATAAGGAGGCAAACAAGAAATAAAATAGAAAAAACAACTTCGAAACTTAAAAAAGGAAAAAGAAATTGAATAAAAAGATAAGAAAAAGGAAGGAAAAAGTTTTTCTAACATCATTTTAGGCGCTAGATGCCACATTTAATTTGAATAATGTAAAGAAAATAGGTGTGTGTGTGTAAATAAAGTAAAAATTTAAACATTACACAGCTATTTACTTCCTTATTCTATAACGTGGGCAAAGCAGCAATACACACAAATCAGCTTCTAAAAGATTTTCCTTTTGTAAGATAATTATTGTGAATTGTACACAACATTGTTTAATTCTTAAAAATTACAATAAACTAACCTTTTTGTTTCCTAATGACTTAAAGAAACAACAAAAACAATATTAACAAGATTGTTTCTAATACAAGTGTATTATTGTTTCTATTTCCCATTTTGTGCTGCTCACATGTAAGAGTGTTTGAGTGCACTCTTACTTGGCATCATCGTCAACAAACAGTACGTATGATTGATATTAAGTGCGATGGCGTCTTAATGTTAATTATACGCATGGTGTTATCAATGTCGTTGTCATTATAGTTCACCCATGTAACATAAAGTGTTACAACCGTGAGAGAGAGAGAGAGAGAGAGAGTAGCACTTAAAAATGTTAAACATGTTTTCTGAAGGGGGCCTTATATGTGGGGTAATGTAGATTATGTATCGATCCTCATAAAATTCGGTAGATTTATATTTCGTCGTGAGAAACTTACTTGTATCGAATTTCAGCGCAACGCTCGTATTTTTAAGGCAGAAATGGGCGTTAAAGTCATTTTTTTTAGGGGACCATATATGAGGGGTAGGGTCATTTATGGACCAATCCTCATAAAATTTGTAAGAGAGAATTTTGCTTATATGAAACTTATTTATGTCGAATTTCATCGCTATACCCGCATTTTTAAAACAGTTATGACTGTTGAAGCTGTTTTTCAGGGGCCACTTGTGTGGGGGCTATCCGATGCCTATTTTCAATACCAAACAAACCTTACCGACTTAAGAAACCTTACATAAGATATATTTTTTCAAAATTTCAACTTTCTAGCCCTTTCCGTTCCGACTCTATCGTGATTTCAACAGACAGACTGACGGACAGACAGACATGGATAGATCGTCTTAGAATTTCATAAATTAATACCATTTTTTTAACAGTCAGCACATTATCCCAGACCACCAATTGGGTTTCCATGAGAACCATGGTACAATTGAGCAAGTTCGGCTTTCTTCCTAGTACACATGCTTTACTAGAGTCTTACCTTTCTGATCGACTGTTCAGGGTAAAGTACGGCATTTATGTAACAATACAATCAATGCTGGTGTTCCACAAGGAAGTGTACTAGGACCAGCACTTTACCTAATTTACTACTCTGATTTGCCTACGTGTAACGAAATAACAATTTCTACATTTGCAGATGACACAGCCATCCTTAGTACTCTTGTGGACTTAAATATAGCATCAAGAAACCTTAATAATTATAACAGACGCGTGAAGACGTGATTAAAAAACTGGAGAATACAGGTAAACGAACTCAAAAGTAAGCATATCACGTTCACACTCCGAAGAGGAAACTGCCCAACAGTGACACTAAACAATATGAACATCCCACAGTCTGATCATGTCACATACCTTGGCATCCACTTGGATAGACGGCTTACTTGAAGCTCAGAGGCTCCATATGAGACTAAAATCTTCCAATATCCACTGTTTTAAAACCGATTTGGACATACGAAATTCAACTATGGGGAACCGCAAGCAATACAAGTATTGAACTTATACAGAGGGCCCAATCAAAAATTCTTAGAACCATGACGGAAGCACCATGGTATATAAGAAATGAAAACATCCATAGAGATTTGAAGATACCATTAGTAAAAGATGAGTTCAGTAAATCTCGTGAAATTTACTTGACGAAACTTTATGTACATCCTAACCCGCATGCAAGATCATTAACACTAAATCAAAGTCGATCAAGGATTTTCAATTTTTCAAATACCATTTGCTGTTCTAAACCAAAAGATTTCCAAATCTCTACCATAATTAAGAGTATAAAGGCATTTGTTTAGTCTCACATCTTGTCCATAAGTTAAAAAATTTACACCCATTTATTTAAGCTCCCATCTACGTGGCCATATGTGTTTTATTCGCAAAAAATAATAAGCATGGAAACCAAATATTTTTAAGACTCCTTTAATGTACACACTCACAATAATGATGATGTGGTTGTTGTTGCTATTTTTAGTTTTTTAGTCAAAATAGAGGTGTACATGTTTATTCGTCCAGCCGTTTGTCATTCTTTAGGAATACTGCCAATTATTAGTTTGATACCACATAATGCCAACTTAACAAATGTGGCCACATCTGTATTCGGTGGGTATAAAGAAATACAATATGTAGTTGATATTAGGCAAACTTATTAACATATACATACATGCATATGTATAATATAATGGATGTTATATATAATACAATGTGTATATTAAGGTGATTTACAAAATATTAATAATGTCTAATTTTCTTGCCATTTTTTTATTAAGAAAAACATTTAAATTGTATAAAAGTATGAAATGAAGACATTGCAACCAAAACTAACAAATCAATAATTCTTTTATATTTGACATATGGGGGCGTATAAGTTATACATAACTTTAGTGTAATGGGTAACGTATAAGTAATAATAACTAAATTAATCTAATCAATAGGAATATATTTTTTAATTTTTGTTCTTCTTACAGCCTAATAGAGATACTTATGTGTATTTAAGTATAAATAGTAAATCCTTTACTTATTCAGCATCATATTCTTGTTTAAAACTTATTTATAGCAAATTTAATTTTATGTTGTTAGTTTGATGTCTTGTAGTTTATATTGTTTGATATACATAGATATTTTCCCCTACAAACATCTTGAAACTATGTACTAAGATTATTCTTATATACTTTAGTCTTGTAGGAGTATTTTATAGAGTTTCCTAAGATACTTGCTTGTAGAAAATTCTTCATTTTCTATTTCTGCTTCAAACAGCAACATCATCATCATTGCCACTCAGCTTATTATGGTTTGATGCTTTGGCATCTGCTTAAAGAACACACATACTGATAGTTACTTTCTTATAAACGATAAAGACAGACACACACTTCTACTTTAAAATAAAATGTTTCATTTCAGTTTTTCCATTAACACAAATCGAGTCTAAGTAAGAGATTATTTTCATTTCATAGAATAATGTTTAACACTTTAGATTATTTAAGATTTTCAAGAGATTTCTTTGTATGGGTGTTATTTAATGAAGTTGAAATTTAGCATAGAATTTGCAGTAAGACCGAAAATGTCATGTTTATGACAAATGAAAGTGTATGTGTTAATTGGATTTACAAAATAAAAGTTTATTAATTCATGCAATAAAATTAAATATGTATTTGACATATGGGCCGTATAAGTAATTTCATTTGGATTACATCAAGTATACGTAGGTGATCATATGTTAGTTTTAAGATTGACCACTGAAAAGCGACTGAAATCATGTGTAAATCGTTGTACTTATATTGTATTATATTATTGGGTCACTTTTGGAAAAAAAGTTAAAATTAACCAACAGTAGGTGTATGTTGTAATATGGTCAAACATTCAAACAATATTATCTTCTGTCCTTTCAAACGACACTATAATATGCATTGTGTGTTTCAGAATGATTCTGTTTTTTTCTCATTTTTGTATCTTTTATATTACTGCCAAGAATTTCTTATTTATTTTTTATTAAATCCCTAGAAACCAAAACATAATATTAATATTTTTATAAGAGATAAATATAAATTAAAACACTAATATTATATCTTTCAAATTAAATGAAAACTAAAATTATCAATTTTAAAACAAACAAGTTAGAGTGCTATATTCGGCTGAGCCGAATCTTAAATACCCTCCACCAGCAACTTTTGTATTAATACATTTCTAATTAATAAAATATTTGTAGAAATAAGTTTTCTCATGTCTTAAATAGAAAAATCCCAAGATTTGAACAGCTTAAATCTACTACAATTCCAAGATATATTGAACATTAGAAACGCCATTTTCATTTAAATTTTTATGCTTTAGCGATATCTCGTATTTGCATGTATGCATGTGTGTGAAAGATTTAAGGATTTTAAAAATACATACATATATATAATTTTGTTCTACACAAATTGATAATGCAAATAGTTAAATACGGTTAAAACGCTTTTAGGGGCAGGACCTAGTATGAGAGATATGACCAAATATAGATCGTGAAAAATTTTTGAAATAACATTAAGTGCTTTTTGCATTACAAAATAGTATTTATGAACAAAAATAGTATTTATTTATATCATTATTTGGTAATGAGTTATGTGCCTTTAAGTGTTTTTCTGAAAAGGACCTTGTATGGGAGCTATGACCAGTTATGGACCGATCGGAAAAAAAATTATCTGTAATATTTCTGTGCATATGAGTAATATTTGTACCATATGGGTATCTTAATTAAGTAATGAGTTATGCGCGTTTAAGTGATTTTCGGGAGGGGACCTTGTATGGGAGCTATGACCAATTATGGACCGATCGAAAAAAATTTCACAGTAATATTTCTGTGCATATGAGTAATACTTGTGCCAAATTTTATATTGATATCTTAATTTAGTAATGAGTTATGCGCGTTTAAGGGATTTTCGGGAGGGGACCTTGTATGGGAGCTATGACCAATTATGGACCGATCGGAAAAAAATTTTCAGTAATATTGCTATGCATATGGGCAATACTTATACCAAATTTTATATGGATATCTTAATTTAGTAATGAGTTATACGAATTTAAGTGATTTTCGGGAGGGGACCTTGTATGGGAGCTATGACCAATTATGGACCGATCGGAAAAAAATTTCACAGTAACATTTCTATGTATATGGGCAATACTTATACCAAATTTTATATCGGTATCTTAATTAAGTAATGAGTTATGCGCGTTTAAGTGATTTTCGGGAGGGGACCTTGTATGGGAGCTATGACCAATTATGGACCGATCGGAAAAAAATTTCACAGTAATATTTCTATGCACATGGGCAATACTTATACCAAATTTTATATGGATATCTTAATTTAGTAATGTGTTATGCGCGTTTAAGTGATTTTCGGGAGGGGACCTTGTATGGGAGCTATGACCAATTATGGACCGATCGGAAAAAAATTTCACAGTAATTTTTCTATGCATATGGGCAATACTTGTACCAAATTTTATATGGATATCTGAATTTAGTAATGAGTTATGCGCGTTTAAGTGATTTTCGGGAGGGGACCTTGTATGGGAGCTATGACCAATTATGGACCGATCGGAAAAAAATTTCACAGTAACATTTCTATGCATATGGGCAATACTTGTACCAAATTTTATATGGATATCTGAATTTAGTAATGAGTTATGCGCGTTTAAGTGATTTTCGGGAGGGGACTTTGTATGGGAGCTATGACCAATTATGGACCGATCGGAAAAAAATTTCACAGTAACATTTCTATGTATATGGGCAATACTTATACCAAATTTTATATCGGTATCTTAATTTAGTAATGAGTTATGTGCGTTTAAGTGATTTTCGGGAGGGGACCTTGTATGGGAGCTATGTCCAAATATGGACCGATCCATAAAATTTTTCCTCTGAAAGAATTCTATTGACATAAGATTTTAATTTGTAAAATTTTGTGAAGATATCGACATTGTGGCAGAAGTTATTAACAAAAAACCCATTTTCCGGGAATATGTACTTTTGTATGGGAGGTATATGAAATTATGGACCGATTCTGGCAATTTTCAGCAGGGATCAAGATCTTGTGCAGAAACGAATGTGTGGTGATTTCCATGGAATTATCTTGCATAGTTTTCGAGAAAATTACATCAGAATGTGTAAAAAATGCTTATTTTTTTCCGAGGTTGTTTTAAATTTTGATTCATAACTTTTCCCGGTGTGAACCGATTTTGCCCATTTGCAATACCAAACAACTTAGGAAAATGAAGAACATTTTGGGTGAATTTGGTTAAGCTCTATTGCTTCGTTTTATCGTGAGCGTGTTTTACACAGACAGACGGACAGACGGACAGACGGACAGACGGACAGACGGACATAGCTAAATCGACTCAGAATTTGATAAGGACCCAGAATATATATACTTTGTTGGGTCTCAGATGAATATTTCTTGGTGTTACACACGGAATGACAAAGTTATATATACCCTCTATCACCACTGATGGTGGTGGAGGGTATAAAAACAAATATTAAAACCTACACAAAAGCCAACATTTAATTAAATGTCAACAAACAAAAAAAAGAAACAAATCAACCAAAACTGAAAAGTCAAATAAGAACTACAAAAGAGAAAAATATTAAAATTTTTATTTTGATGTAGTAAAACTTAATCTTTATCTTTTTATAATATAGATATAATCCCCTTCCGCTTGTGTGTGTATCCTTTGTTGATAAACTTGTTTTTGCTTCTGTTATTTGATTGTTTGCTTTGATGTTTATAAAAGAACGTATAAATAAATTTTTGATATTTTGTGATTCTATAATATTCCATCAACAGCATCATCTACGTTTTTTTTTTTGTATCATATTTAGCCATGACTTAGCAACCTTAGCATCAGCAGAAGTTGTAGCAAAATGAACAATGCAACTATCAGTAATATCATCATATTAAGAAATTTTCTAACACATCAATATAACTTTTACGCATTTCAAGTAAATTTTGTTGTTGTTAAAATTTTAAACTTTTTGGAAGAGTATGTTTAAGTTTTACATGCACTAAATATTACTAATCGTAGTACAGCAAGGACTACATCTGTCTGTCTGTCTGTCTGTCTGTCTGTCTGTCTGTCTGTCTGACTGTCTGACTGTCTGTCCGTCTTTCTGTCTGTCCGTCTTTCTGTCTGTCTGTCTGTCTGTCTGTCTGTCTGTCTGTCTGTCTGTCTGTCTGTCTGTCTGTCTGTCTGTCCGTCTGTCTGTCTGTCTGTCTGTCTGTCTGTCTGTCTGTCTGTCTGTCTATTTATTACCATCTTTTGGATACGCTTCTCTTCAAAACAGGATATAAGAATTGGATAGATTCGTCCAAATATGAGCTGCTTTTTTGGTGCGGTATCCAGATGTTAGGAGGTCACTGGAAATAATGAACAATTCCTCAAAAAGTTTAAATCACTCAAATATTTCGAAATAAACGCTAAAACTTATAAAAAAATACGAATTTTGAAGTTATAAACCAAAAATAAGAAAATAAATCTTATTTTAGGATTGATATAGTTTAGAATGGAAAGTTTATTAAATGAAATATTAATAAACTAGCCATTCTTTGCCCCCACAGCTCGGTAAATAATTGAACCAAGTTCTACCGAAAGTTAATATAAAGTTATTGTTATTTGTATTAATTTTTTAACAATTTTACCACTTCCTGTTTGTTTTGGTAAGAGATCTATTACATTAATATGTGTTTATTAAGGAAATATGTTTAATTTTTTAGGGTTTCTTCAGTTACTAAGTTTTTTTTTAAGTTTTCTAATTTGACCTTATGACACGTAGCCAATCGATTTCATGAGCAAAAAAGAAACCATAAATGAAACAACTTTATTCCGGCTTCTGTTACTACTAGAAATGATGATGCTGATGATGAGGTTTTTTGCCAGTTACTTTATTATGTTTTTGTTACATCCATGCAAGAAATAAAATATAAGTGAAAAAGTTTAAGTTCGTAGCAAAAAATTCTTTTCTAACACTTTATTCTATATTTTTTGTTGAAAGCAACAAACAACCCACAAACCAATCACCACGAAAAATATTTGTGTCTGAAATGTATACGGACATTAAACTGGCAAAAAGCTTTTTACGTTGCCACAAAAAATAAATTTCTTTTAGTGGCATTTTTTTAGCTTTTTCTAGACTACTTTTCTTTTTAGTTGTTTTAAAAAACTTCATCCAAATATGTCGGAATGGTCACGTACTTTTTATAAAAAGTTTATTAAATTTTTGGTATTTTTAGATATTGTTTGCTGGTTGTAGACAAAATTGCAGGAATTAAAAAAAAATAAATTTAATTGTCTTAATAATTTTTTTCAAGGACATTTATTGCACTTCAAAAGCTAGCCAATTTTAAATATTCAAAATCTATTCTTTTATTCCCATACAATACACTCAGGTGTATAACGAGTGAAGTACTAGTAAAAAGGATTGGAAGCCAGAAAATTTTGATCTTCCACAAGGTATTTGTAGGGTTTTTAATATTTATTTGTTGACTTCAAGAGTCCTTGAGTGAATAAAAATACACACAAGTACCATTTACCTAGAAATTTTAGCGAAATAACAAGGGAAAAACAACTTAAAATTAACTAGAAGGTGTGATTTGTTGAAATGAGTATTTACCAACTACTAAGTGAATTAAGTGAATTTTAACATGAAGGGTTAGAATAAAAACGCATTATTCCTACTTAAGCAGTCACTTGCTTTGGCAAATTACCACTTTTTACATGATGCTTAAAGGGAAAAATTTAAAAAGCAAATGTCTAAATTGTATGCCAATATTTTTATGGGTTGTTTTGGGATTTTTTTACTGATTTTAAACAGCAAACTTCTCGAATGTATGTTTGATAGATTTATTCAAGATTTGAATCTTAAAGATGTATTGTTTTTTTAGAAAATTGACGGCACTATTCATGGTGGTCTTTTTCATCCACAGGTTAGACTTGAGAACAGTCTATAACGCGCTCCAGAGTGATTTCAATGAAGAACACTCAGGTAGCAATTTGTTTACATGGTTTTGTCAGTCCATGTACAACCACTGTGCTAGAGTACTCGAGTACTCGAAATGACAAGTAGCAATAATATTACTCCGACAGGCAGAGAAGTACCAGTCGAATCAGAAAAGAGGGGTAACGAAACCCCAACAAACACACCTGATAAATCCACAATCTCGATGTAACATCGAGATGGAACACCACCCACTAAACAATTTTTGCCGATTTCGTATCAGAATTCCGTCAGAATTCGTTACGAAAATCGTGACGAAATTTGGAAAAATGTGTAGAGTTGTCGATCAGAATTCGGTACAAAGTCTGATGTAAATTCCTGGGGAAATTCTGAAGGAATTTTCAACAAATCTGATTGAAGTCGGACAAACCATGTCTAACATTCTTTCGACATTTCGTATAAGAAAATCTGATCCCTTTCGACAATGTGCAGACAAGTCTAATGTTAACCGTTTAATACTTCAGAAATGTGCAGAAAAGTTTAACAAACAATTTGCCGATTATTCTGTAAAATTTCTAAAGGAAATTTAGAAATTCGTTAAAAATTCTGATAAAGTATAAGAATTATTTCAGAAAATTTGTGACATCAGACATGTCTGAAAAAATTGTTTACTGGGCAGGTATACGTTGTCATGAGCAACGCTGTAGCGCCCTCATCCTCTAATGATCCGCTCAGGCAGACTTTTAGTCCCTCAGTCGCACAACCATACCACATGGCTCTGCTACTTCGGCAACAGCACCTAGAGACGTATTTGGGAGTCCGAAATACCCAGCCAATAGGTAAAAGGTATACTAAATCAGTACAAGCCTCCTATCGGGCAAAGGAGTCTTTCCCGATCGTTTACCAACTTATATCAGTTCCATTCTTATATCAGTTCCATAAAGATCGATCTACGGAATGGCGGACAATTTGCGAATGTCATAAGTTGCTATGTCACATTACCCAGTGACATCTGTTGAGTCCTCAAACCAACATTCATTCCCCGCGAACAACCCGTAGTACCATGTTATCGGGCTCTCTGTTTTGACCCAATGCCAAATCATTCCAAATAAAGGCAGAGGATACATTTGATAATCTTTAGTTTATAGTCCCGGAAGACTAGAGGTATTCGTAGCATCTCTTTTCCCCGGGAAATGCAATAACACCATCATCAAGGTAACATGCCCCCGGGGGATATCAACAGACAGATGGATGAACAAAGAGATACCGCAAATGTCAGACAACGTTATCGTTTCAAATTAAAGTAAATTAACGGATTTTGTATTATTTTAGCCGCTACAAATCAACTGTGTGCATAAATTTTCTAAACTTTATAAAATATTGAAAAAAGTATGATTAACAAAAAATACTCATACGCCATCATAGCTCTAACTGATAAATGCGTTTTCGGTGATTTTTAATAGACATTTTTTAAGAATCACTTTAAATTATATACATATTCTTTAATGTCTAGAAAAACCTCTTATTATTCTTTAGAAAAATTTCTTAACAGTTCTCTCTCATTCACTTTTAACTTTAAAAATACAAATCTGGATTTCAATATTTTAAGCGAATGAGATGTTATAGCAGCAGAAGGTTGCAGTTTAATAAACAACTTTTTAAATTAAGTAACATTTTTATATTGAAGGTATAGACTGAAGGTAAATGTTCAGCCTTAATCAAATCTGAATCATCATCAATATTAAAATGCCTTGTTAGAATCTAACCCCCAAAGTAATACCATTTTATAGATATTTATTCGTATTCATAAATATAAGTCTGCATATCTTATATGACGATTTCGTTATTGACTTTCATATTAAACAGAAAACAACAAAAATTGTATTTTATTTGAGTGAAATTCGTTTTATTTCTTGAAATATGTACGTTATTCTTCTTTAGCACTTCAGCAGCGTAAAGTGAATGAAATTCTCCAGAGTGTTAGAAATATATTAAGGATCAAAAACAAAAGTACAATATAATAAATATAAATTCCAAAAATAACATAAATACCAAATAATATACTACATATTTCAATATTTTCTTAAAGTTCATTTATGCATAAATATTTGATAAGGAATTTTAGTCTCTATTGAACAGACATTTTTAGAGAGACAGTGGAAATAAGGTGTGAAAGAAAAAACTGATTGAATTTTTTATGGAAATTTATATGAATGAAACTAATATGATAATTGTAAAATTTCATACTAAAACCTAATTTTTGTCGCAATTTTTGTTTTCCTGAAAATATCCACATTTTTATTACTACTGTATTTTCAATATAATTTTTATACATATTATTTAAAAAACCTGCATCAAATTACATGATGACACGTTTATTTGTGATTTCATTTTATTTAAATTCAAAAATCTAAAATATTAATTTTAATAGAAATTTTTCTACTTCATTTGATATTTACGTTATATGCAAATGAAAATTGATTTGTTTAATTTGTACTAGAGTTTTTATTTTATAATTAAATATTTATAATTTGCAGAAGACTTTTTTTATTTAAATTATACATAAATAATAGAATTTTTATTTTTAAATAATAGATAGTATCTTGTTGTTAGGTATTGGGAATAAATTAGAATATCTATTAAAGTTAAAAGTGTTAAAATTTTAAAGAACATATTTTTTTATAAATTTATTTTGCATATTTATAAGAAAACCGAAGTTTTGTAATTGTTTGTAAATCATCAAAACAATCTCATTAAATAATTTTAATAATAATTCTTTTTTCTTTATTCTTCGAATTTATGCCATGTGTTCTTTAATTTCGTTTAAGAAGCATTAACTCAGATAAGACCAATATTAAATAACAAGCTCGTGCAAAGCCAATTATGTATATGAAACAAAAACCAAATCTATAGTGCAAAATTATATTGAACTTTAAAGAAATCAAAAATTCTCTTAAGTGGTTTCTTACTTAAAATGAAGTTAATTATAATTTTTTGTTTTACTGCGAAAATAGAAGACAAATGAAAATATAATACTTTTACCAAGGAAACCTTTCACTTGTGTGTATTAGACAAATGATTTATTGGAAAATTTATTACAAAAAACTCCCACTGACCCTTAGAATCATGAGATATTGCTGAATCATTGTTTTCTACTATAAATGGAAAAAAAAGAAAATTAAAAAGTGAAAAACTAAAAATATATGTACCTGAATTAAATTCAAAAATGATCAAGCAGTTAGCAAACAATGAAAAATACTTGATTAGTAAATTAGAATCATACAAAATTAGAACAAAATATAAAAATAAATATATTTCTAGCAAAAACAAAAAACGTTGCTTTAATACAAATACTCCGGTGAGTTAGTGGTTAGTGTTCTAGTCTGGTAGACAGGAGGTGGTGTGTTCGATTCCCACCTGAGGCACTGGTTAAGGAGCGCACAACAGGCCCGATAGAGGCCTAGGTGTATTTCTTCGGATTTGATGTATATATGTACATCCTCCTTTCAAACTAACTAACTACTAACTAACTAACTAACTAACTAACTAACTAACTACTAACTAACTAACTAACTAACTAACTAACTAACTAACTAACTAACTAACTAACTAACTAACTAACTAACTAACTAACTAACTAACTACTAACTAACTAACTAACTAACTAACTAACTAACTAACTAACTAACTAACTACTAACTAACTAACTAACTAACTAACTAACTAACTAACTAACTAACTAACTAACTAACTAACTAACTAACTAACTAACTAACTAACTAACTAACTAACTACTAACTAACTAACTAACTAACTAACTAACTAACTAACTAACTAACTAACTAACTAACTAACTAACTACTAACTAACTAACTAACTAACTAACTAACTAACTAACTAACTAACTAACTAACTAACTAACTAACTAACTAACTAACTAACTAACTACTAACTAACTAACTACTAACTAACTAACTAACTAACTAACTAACTAACTAACTAACTAACTAACTAACTAACTAACTAACTAACTAACTAACTAACTAACTAACTAACTAACTAACTACTAACTAACTAACTAACTAACTAACTAACTAACTAACTAACTAACTACTAACTAACTAACTAACTAACTAACTACTAACTAACTACTAACTAACTAACTAACTAACTAACTAACTAACTAACTAACTAACTAACTAACTAACTACTACTAACTAACTAACTAACTACTAACTAACTAACTACTAACTAACTAACTAACTAACTAACTAACTAACTAACTAACTAACTAACTAACTAACTAACTAACTAACTAACTAACTAACTAACTAACTAACTAACTAACTAACTAACTACTAACTAACTAACTAACTAACTAACTAACTAACTAACTAACTAACTAACTAACTAACTAACTAACTAACTAACTAACTAACTAACTAACTAACTAACTAACTAACTAACTAACTAACTAACTAACTAACTAACTAACTAACTAACTAACTAACTAACTAACTAACTAACTAACTAACTAACTAACTAACTAACTAACTAACTAACTAACTAACTAACTAACTAACTAACTAACTAACTAACTAACTAACTAACTAACTAACTAACTAACTAACTAACTAACTACTAACTAACTAACTAACTAACTAACTAACTAACTAACTAACTAACTAACTAACTAACTAACTAACTAACTAACTACTAACTAACTAACTAACTAACTACTAACTAACTAACTAACTAACTAACTAACTAACTAACTAACTAACTAACTAACTAACTAACTAACTAACTAACTAACTAACTACTAACTAACTACTAACTAACTAACTAACTAACTAACTAACTAACTAACTAACTAACTAACTAACTAACTAACTAACTAACTAACTAACTAACTAACTAACTAACTAACTAACTAACTAACTAACTAACTAACTAACTAACTACTAACTAACTAACTAACTAACTAACTAACTACTAACTAACTAACTAACTAACTAACTAACTAACTAACTAACTAACTAACTAACTAACTAACTAACTAACTAACTAACTAACTAACTAACTAACTAACTACTAACTAACTAACTAACTACTAACTAACTAACTAACTAACTAACTAACTACTAACTAACTAACTAACTAACTAACTAACTAACTAACTAACTAACTAACTAACTAACTAACTAACTAACTAACTAACTAACTAACTAACTAACTAACTAACTAACTAACTAACTAACTAACTAACTAACTAACTAACTAACTAACTAACTAACTACTAACTAACTAACTAACTAACCTACTAACTACTAACTAACTACTAACTAACTAACTAACTAACTAACTAACTACTAACTACTAACTAACTAACTAACTAACTACTACTAACTAACTAACTACTAACTAACTAACTAACTAACTAACTAACTAACTAACTAACTAACTAACTAACTAACTAACTAACTAAACTAACTAACTAACTAACTAACTAACTAACTAACTAACTCTAACTAACTAACTAACTAACTAACTAACTATACTAACTAACTAACTAACTAACTAACTACTACTAACTAACTAACTAACTAACTAACTAAACTACTAACTAACTAACTAACTACTACTAACTACTAACTAACTAATTAACTAACTAACTAACTAGCTAACTAACTAACTAACTAACTAACTAACTAACTAACTAACTAACTAACTAACTAACTAACTAACTAACTAACTAACTAACTAACTAGGTTAGGTTAGGTTAGGTTGATAGGAGGATGTATACTACATCAAATCCGAAGAAATACACCTAGGCCACTATCGGGCCTGTTGTGCGCTCCAATTCAAGAAAAAAAAAAAAAAAAAAAAAAAAAAAATTGTTTACTGAATGTTCAGAAACTCAGTTTCCTGGACGAACTAACTAACTAACTAACTAACTAACTAACTAACTAACTAACTAACTAACTAACTAACTAACTAACTAACTAACTAACTAACTAACTAACTAACTAACTAACTAACTAACTAACTACTAACTAACTAACTAACTAACTAACTAACTAACTAACTAACTAACTAACTAACTAACTAAGTAACTAACTAACTAACTAACTAACTAACTAATACTTGCATATACATATTCTGAACATAAAAGTCCATTTTTTGGCTTAAGTGGAGGCCCTAAGGCAAAAAGGATTAAGTACACCGTGTCGTATGAGTTTCATCAAGAACTTCATTATTAATCATACGCATAGGTACAAAAATAAAGTTCGATTAGTAATTCATTTCAACAAACCTATTATCAAAATTATCGAATATTAGTTACAATTTTTTAAATCAATTATTTTTACTACTCTTCTATATTTATACCCTACACCATTATAGTGGGAAGGGTATTATGCGTTTGTACTGATGTTTATAACGCATTAAAATATTAGTACTATACCCACCTTAAAGTATACCGATCGACTCAGAATCACTTTCTGAGTCGATTTAACGATGTCCGTCCGTCCGACCGTCCGTGTGTCCATGTAAACGTTGTTATCAAAGTACAGGTCTTTTGGCCCAAGGACAAAGCCTATTGAAAATGGTTAAAATCTATCCATTATTTCACCTAGCCCCCATACAACTGAATCCCCCGAAAAGGGCTTTTGAGCTCATAATTATGTATAATATAAATGTATCTCGATGAAAGTTCGCACAACTAAGTTTTATACAAACCTTGATGACCTTGCCGAATTTCAAAATGATAGGACTTCATTTGATCCTAGCCCTCATACAAAACCCCCTTCAGAAAGTGACTGAAATATCCGCAATTCATTTATTAACACTGTTATTGCAATGAAATTTAGCACAGACAAATATTATATAAGTACAAATCTATCCAGCCCATTTTATCGGGATCGGTCCACATTTGCTCCTATCCCCCATATAAAGCCTCTTTTACAAAATTAGTTTTTCGTCAATAGTTTTTTTTTAGTTTTAAAAAAAACTTTTCGTCAATAAATTGCTTAAATAAATCGCAATCAAGGTAATATTCAAGATAAATGCTTTATTATGAAAAATAAATCACATTTAATATTCATAATTGGTGTAGGGTATCATATGGTCGGCCACGCCCGACTATACTTTCTTACTTGTTTTTCATAAATTTTTTTTCTTACCATTACATATTTACTTTTATAATAAAAAGCTGAATACCATTTGATTATAGTGTTTAAATGAAATTAAATCAAATGTTAAAATTACTATATACGCCTTACAACTATATATAGATATTTATTTGTTTATAATTTCCTCATTTTTTTATTTTTTTTTTTTTTTTTCTATTACATGCCATGTGCACCTTGTCACATGAGTGATATTCTGAAATTAAATATAAATCATACGTCTGACTAAACTATTCCTTCAATGTTTTGCAGCACAAAAATTGGTCAAATTACATGGCTGACTAATTCTAATCAGTATGTAGGAAACGTAGGAAATTAAATACAGTACATACATTTATTAGTTATATATTTTTATAGATTATTGAATAAAATCCCTGTATGAAAACTCGTTCTTAATATAAAAACATGTTTCTAGGAAAAGAACATATTTCTACTAAAAAAATGTGATTCTAGTATAAAAACGTGTTTTATGTATAAAAACGAGTTTTGAGTAAAAAGACGAGTTTTAAGTATAACAAGTTAGAGTGCTATATTCGGCTGAGCCGAATCTTAAATACCCTCCACCAGCAACTTTTGTATTAATACATTTCTAATTAATAAAATATTTGTAGAAATAAGTTTTCTCATGTCTTAAATAGAAAAATCCCAAGATTTGAACAGCTTAAATCTACTACAATTCCAAGATATATTGAACATTAGAAACGCCATTTTCATTTAAATTTTTATGCTTTAGCGATATCTCGTATTTGCATGTATGCATGTGTGTGAAAGATTTAAGGATTTTAAAAATACATACATATATATAATTTTGTTCTACACAAATTGATAATGCAAATAGTTAAATACGGTTAAAACGCTTTTAGGGGCAGGACCTAGTATGAGAGATATGACCAAATATAGATCGTGAAAAATTTTTGAAATAACATTAAGTGCTTTTTGCATTACAAAATAGTATTTATGAACAAAAATAGTATTTATTTATATCATTATTTGGTAATGAGTTATGTGCCTTTAAGTGTTTTTCTGAAAAGGACCTTGTATGGGAGCTATGACCAGTTATGGACCGATCGGAAAAAAAATTATCTGTAATATTTCTGTGCATATGAGTAATATTTGTACCATATGGGTATCTTAATTAAGTAATGAGTTATGCGCGTTTAAGTGATTTTCGGGAGGGGACCTTGTATGGGAGCTATGACCAATTATGGACCGATCGAAAAAAATTTCACAGTAATATTTCTGTGCATATGAGTAATACTTGTGCCAAATTTTATATTGATATCTTAATTTAGTAATGAGTTATGCGCGTTTAAGGGATTTTCGGGAGGGGACCTTGTATGGGAGCTATGACCAATTATGGACCGATCGGAAAAAAATTTTCAGTAATATTGCTATGCATATGGGCAATACTTATACCAAATTTTATATGGATATCTTAATTTAGTAATGAGTTATACGAATTTAAGTGATTTTCGGGAGGGGACCTTGTATGGGAGCTATGACCAATTATGGACCGATCGGAAAAAAATTTCACAGTAACATTTCTATGTTTATGGGCAATACTTATACCAAATTTTATATCGGTATCTTAATTAAGTAATGAGTTATGCGCGTTTAAGTGATTTTCGGGAGGGGACCTTGTATGGGAGCTATGACCAATTATGGACCGATCGGAAAAAAATTTCACAGTAATATTTCTATGCACATGGGCAATACTTATACCAAATTTTATATGGATATCTTAATTTAGTAATGTGTTATGCGCGTTTAAGTGATTTTCGGGAGGGGACCTTGTATGGGAGCTATGACCAATTATGGACCGATCGGAAAAAAATTTCACAGTAATTTTTCTATGCATATGGGCAATACTTGTACCAAATTTTATATGGATATCTGAATTTAGTAATGAGTTATGCGCGTTTAAGTGATTTTCGGGAGGGGACCTTGTATGGGAGCTATGACCAATTATGGACCGATCGGAAAAAAATTTCACAGTAACATTTCTATGCATATGGGCAATACTTGTACCAAATTTTATATGGATATCTGAATTTAGTAATGAGTTATGCGCGTTTAAGTGATTTTCGGGAGGGGACTTTGTATGGGAGCTATGACCAATTATGGACCGATCGGAAAAAAATTTCACAGTAACATTTCTATGTATATGGGCAATACTTATACCAAATTTTATATCGGTATCTTAATTTAGTAATGAGTTATGTGCGTTTAAGTGATTTTCGGGAGGGGACCTTGTATGGGAGCTATGTCCAAATATGGACCGATCCATAAAATTTTTCCTCTGAAAGAATTCTATTGACATAAGATTTTAATTTGTAAAATTTTGTGAAGATATCGACATTGTGGCAGAAGTTATTAACAAAAAACCCATTTTCCGGGAATATGTACTTTTGTATGGGAGGTATATGAAATTATGGACCGATTCTGGCAATTTTCAGCAGGGATCAAGATCTTGTGCAGAAACGAATGTGTGGTGATTTCCATGGAATTATCTTGCATAGTTTTCGAGAAAATTACATCAGAATGTGTAAAAAATGCTTATTTTTTTCCGAGGTTGTTTTAAATTTTGATTCATAACTTTTCCCGGTGTGAACCGATTTTGCCCATTTGCAATACCAAACAACTTAGGAAAATGAAGAACATTTTGGGTGAATTTGGTTAAGCTCTATTGCTTCGTTTTATCGTGAGCGTGTTTTACACAGACAGACGGACAGACGGACAGACGGACAGACGGACAGACGGACAGACGGACAGACGGACATAGCTAAATCGACTCAGAATTTGATAAGGACCCAGAATATATATACTTTGTTGGGTCTCAGATGAATATTTCTTGGTGTTACACACGGAATGACAAAGTTATATATACCCTCTATCACCACTGATGGTGGTGGAGGGTATAAAAACGAGTTTTTGGTATAAAAACGAGTTTTTCGTATAAATCAAGTCTTTAGTATAAAAAGTTTAAAAACATGCTACTAGTATAAAAACAAGTTGTTGTAATAAAAATTAGTTTTTAGTATAAAAATGTATTATTTAGGTTTAACTTAGAATTTTAGGTAATTGTAAAGCAAGTTTCAAATTGAACTCAATAAAATTTAATTTTCCAAATATTTTATATCCTCTACTTTTTAACAACCTTATGCAACTTTAAATCAAAATAAATTTCTTATCTCTTTCTTTCCATATTCGATTTTTTAAATTTTAAATAAATATTTATTTAAAATGATTTTCTTCATTGATTTATTGCACCAATAGATTTAAATAGATTTTATATGCAAATATGTATTTTTCTTTAAGGGACATTGTGTAACAAGAACAACTAAACAAAAAAGCAGATGAAGCTGAAGAAAAACTGTCATTTGTCTGATCGTCTATGCTTTCGGAAAAAAATCATCTGTCGAACAATCAATGTTTTGCCATTATTTATATTACAAAGTCAACAACATACATTAACACAAACATGTATGACTCTGAAAGATTGGGAAGTAGTTTCTCACATTACTTTTCTCTTGACCAAACTCCACTTACAATACAAAAACAACTGCAATTTCTTAATGTTTGCTTTTTATACCCTCCACCACCATCAGTGGTGATAGAGGGTATATATAACTTTGTCATTCCGTGTGTAACACCAAGAAATATTCATCGGAGACCCAACAAAGTATATATATTCTCGGTCCTTATCAAATTCTGAGTCGATTTAGCTATGTCCGTCTGTCCGTCTGTCTGTGTAAAACACGCTCACGATAAAACGAAGCAATAGAGCTTAACCAAATTCACCCAAAATGTTCTTCATTTTCCTAAGTTGTTTGGTATTGCAAATGGGCAAAATCGGTTCACACCGGGAAAAGTTATGAATCAAAATTTAAAACAACCTCGGAAAAAAATTAGCATTTTTTACACATTCTGATGTAATTTTCTCGAAAACTATGCAAGATAATTCCATGAAAATCACCTTACATTTTTTTCTGCATAAGATCTTGATCCGTGCTGAAAATTGCCAGAATCGGTCCACAATTTCATATACCTCCCATACAAAAGTACATATTCCCGGAAAATGGGTTTTTTGTTAATAACTTCCGCCACAATGTCGATATCTTCACAAAATTTTACAAATTAAAATCTTATATCAATAGAATTCTTTCAGAGGAAAAATTTTATGGATCGGTCCATAATTGGACATAGCTCCCATACAAGGTCCCCTCCCGAAAATCACTTAAACGCGCATAACTCATTACTAAATTAAGATATCCAAATAAAATTTGGTATAAGTATTGCCCATATGCATAAAAATATTACTGTGAAAGTTTTTTCCGATCGGTCCATAATTGGTCATAGCTCCCATACAAGGTCCCCTCCCGAAAATCACTTAAACGCGCATAACTCAGTACTAAATTAAGATATCCATATAAAATTTGGTAAAAGTATTGCCCATATACATAAAAATATTACTGTGAAAGTTTTTTCCGATCGGTCCATAATTGGTCATAGCTCCCTTACAAGGTCCCCTCCCGAAAATCACTTAAACGAGCTTAACTCATAACTAAATTAAGATATCCATATAAAATTTGGTAAAAATATTACTCATATGCACAGAAATATTATTGTGAAATTTTTTTCCGATCGGTCCATAATTGATCATAGCTTCCATACAAGGTACCCTCCCGAAAATCACTTAAACGCGCATAACTCATTACTTAATTCAGATATCCATACAAGGTTTGGTACAAGTATTGCCCATATGCATAGAAATATTACTGTGAAATTTTTTTCCGATCGGTCCCTAATTGGTCATAGCTCCCATACAAGGTCCCCTCCCGAAAATCACTTAAACGCGCATAACTCATTACGAAATTAAGATATCCATATAAAATTTGGTATAGGTATTGCCCATATGCATAAAAAATATTACTGTGAAATTTTTTTCCGATCGGTCCATAATTGGTCATAGCTCCCATACAAGGTCCCCTCTCGAAAATCACTTAAACGCGCATAACACATTAATAAATTAAGATATCCATACAAGGTTTGGTAGAAGTATTACTCATATGCACAGAAATATTACTGTGAAATTTTTTTCCGATCGGTCCATAATTGGTCATAGCTCCCATACAAGGTCCCCTCCCGAAAATCACTTAAACGCGCATAACTCATTACTAAATTAAGATATCAATATAAAATTTGGCACAAGTATTACTCATATGCACAGAAATATTACTGTGAAATTTTTTTTCCATCGGTCCATAATTGGTCATAGCTCCCAACAAGGTCCCCTCCCGAAAATCACTTAAACGCGCATAACTCATTACTTAATTAAGATACCCATATGATACAAATATTACTCATATGCACAGAAATATTACAGATAATTTTTTTTCCGATCGGTCCATAACTGGTCATAGCTCCCATACAAGGTCCCATCCCGAAAATCACTTAAACGCACATAACTCATTACTAAATTAAGATATCCATATAAAGTTTGGCAGAAATATTGCTCATATACAGAGAAATATTACTGTGAAATTGTTTTCCTATCGATCCATAATTGATCATAGCTCTCATACAAGGTCCCTTTCAGAAAAACACTTAAAGGCACATAACTCATTACCAAATAATGATATAAATAAATACTATTTTTGTTCATAAATACTATTTTGTAATGCAAAAAGCAATTAATGCTATTTCAAAAAATTTTCACGATCGGTCTATATTTGGTCATATCTCTCATACTAGGTCCTGCCCCTAAAAGCGCTTTAACCGTATTTAACTCTTTGCATTATCAATTTGTGTAGAACAAAATTATATATATGTATGTATTTTTAAAATCCTTAAATCTTTCACACACATGCATACATGCAAATACGAGATATCGCTAAAGCGGGCGCTATAAAAATTTAAATGAAAGTGGCGTTTCTAATGTTCAATAAATCTTGGAATTGTAGTAGATTTAAGCTGTTTAAATCTTGGGATTTTTCTATTTAAGACATGAGAAAACTTATTTCTACAAATATTTTATTAATTAGAAATGTATTAATACAAAAGTTGCTGGTGGAGGGTATTTAAGATTCGGCTCAGCCGAATATAGCACTCTAACTTGTTTCTTTTGTATAAAGCTGTTGTTTTGTTTTCCTTTTCCTTAGCATTTCATGTCATACAATGTTTTTTCTTTAACATTAGATGATTGTTTTTTGTTATTCTTGTTTACGTCCATCTATACTCTTCAAAGTGTGAATAAGTGATAAAAAAAAAACTCAATTGAATTTGAGTGCAGGGACACAATATGAAACAGATGCAATGAATGTGTATGTAGTAGAATGAGTGGGTGTAACCCAATAAACATCGATTCAAACCTGTGAATATTTTTGAAAATTTTCTTAACTAAATAATGTATTTTCCAAATTGTTTTCAAATTTCAAAGTTTAGCCTTTGAAAGAAACATGATAATTTCAAAAAACGCTTAAAAAAATATAATGTGTGATATTTATAAAATTTTCAAAGTTTTGTTTTAATTGAACTTAGAAAAGTTTCTTTCAAAAAATAAATTATTTTAGAAAAATAAAAACAGAACATTTTTTCTACAGCAAGGGAGCGAAAAAACGTTAAATATAGGAGAAATAATCGGAGATATAAAAGAAAAATATGCTAAAATAAATGTATGAATGTTTTATTTTCAGGTGATGTAAAAAAATATATGAATTTTGCAATAGTTAGCATTATAATTAGGGTTTGAAATATGTATGAAAATAATAATAAAGAATACTTGAAATACGTTTGAAAATTTTTTTAGTTTCAAGCTTACCTCTAGCCTTTTTTTAAATTTGAAATACATTTGAAAAATACGTTTGATTTCTAACTGCCTTTTTGTTTGAGAAGGCCATAATTTTCCATTTGAAAACAAAAATTTTCAAATTTGTTCTCAAAGGCTATGTATGAAATTTGAATAGGTTTTCAAATACACATTTACATCATTTCAAAGGTTTTTGCTTATTGGGAAATATGAGAATAAAAAAAAGAAAATTAACCAAATGTAAACTAGTATAGAGTAGAGTTCAGTTTAGTAAAGAGTAAAGTAAATAACAACTTAAATTTATTACTTTCTATAAGTTAACACATGCAAATATATGGATGACAACAACAAATTAAATTGTTTCCTGCAATACGACAACAACAACAAAATGAATTGAATCAATGACTGTAAGACTGATAAATGCTATAAAACTGCTTTAAGTATTGGTCTTACATGACAAACAGATGGAGAAAACGAGAAAAACTTAATAATATAAATCTATTACAACAAGTATCTACTTGTTGTGAAATGTCATAGAATATTATTTATCTTAAACTTAAGTTTTTTTTAACAATTACACAATGAAGACGTTTGTTTATTTATATGTATGATGCTGATCTTTAACATATTTAAAACTACTCAGCAAAAGTGGTTGAAGTTTTGACTCAATCTTTTTATAGTTTGACTACTATTTATTTTGATCAATGTAGAACGGTATTTCTGCTGTACACTTGACTTCTTAAACGGGTATCCGAAATTTAGTTCCTTTAAGATTTTCTTTAGCCGCAAATGTCAATAAAATATTATGATTACTTATAAATTTCCCCTCATTCCAAAGAAAATCACCAAAACCAACAACACAATAAGGTAAAACAAATATTAAAATAAAAGTCCTTATTCCTTGTTTCTACTACAATGGCAGATATTAATCAAATCTTAGCTTTTGTTCCTACTTCCATTTATATTTATGTTTAACAATTGTAAATAGTTACTCTTCCTGTTCTCTTTCTGCTACTCTTTCGGTCTGCTACTGATGCACATTAATTCGTATTACAGGACATTTATCAATTTGGACAGAGTGACTACAAAAAAAATACCAAACAATACAATCATCATAGAGTTAAGTAAACATAGATTTACTGGAAATGTAATTGAAGCAAATAAAAGAAAAGCATAAATAAATGGAAAATAAAAACATATAATGTAAAATAAATAGTATTCGAATTTTTTTCACATCTAAATAAACAAATTTATTAAAGTGTTTCTTTATGCCTCCCTTTCAACCAAAATAAAAAAATATTAACAAATTTCTCATTGTTAATACTAAAACCATAGAAATATATCTCAACCAATCATTTTACCTTTTATGCGGGAAATAAATATAAATTTACAAAAAAAAAATAAGCAACAAAAATCTAACCTGATTTGAATTGACCAAAAAGCACATTTTGAAATTAAACCTCAAAGCACAATAAAAAAATAAATAAAATTACAGACAAACTGCAAAACATGCAACCCATTTAAACAATAACAATGAATTAATTGGCCAGAAAATATGCCAAATATGGTTTAAATCAAAACCCAAAAATGTTTGTGTTCAATATTTATGTATTTTTCAACATAAAAGCAAATAATTTAAGATTAAACTTTGGGATAAAAATATGTTAAATTTTGCTTACAGTCACATTGAAATACTTATTGTACGCACTGTTTCCCGTGTGTACTGTTGTCAAGTATATAAAATATGAAATAAATACTCCTAGCTGTAGTTTAAGTGGAAAAATATTATTCAATAGATTTTATATTTTATACACAATAATTGATTGGGTCATTCATAAAAGTTATATCATGCATACATATGTATATTTATTTTTATGAACATGAATCCCATTAGAATACATTTATCAGGAATCAGTAGTATGTGTATCTTTTATATACATATATGTATATTTCAAAGAAAAAATATGTAAAAAGTGTTGGTGGACACATATCATAGTTGGTCAATAAGTGTAAAATGAACATTTTTTTACCACATAAGTGTAACAAATATGTTATTTTAAATATGACTTCAAGACCAGTATGGACTTGCGGTTGACTCGTTTAAGATTCCGATATGAGTAAAGTAAGTTAGTATGTTAGTAAGTTAGCAATTTAGTAAGTAGTAAGTTAGTAAGTTAGTAAGTTAGTAAGTTAGTAAGTTAGTAAGTTAGTAAGTTAGTAATTTAGTAAGTTAGTAAGTTAGTAAGTTAGTAAGTTAGTAAGGTAGTAAGGTAGTAAGTTAGTAGTTAGTTAAGTAGTAATGTAGTAAGTTCGTAGTTAGAAGTTAGAAGTAGTAAGTTGTAAGTTAGTAAAGTTGTAAGTTATTAAGTTAGTAGTTAGTAGTTGTAAGGTTAGTGTTAGTAAGTTAGTAGTTAGTAAGTTCGTAAGGTAGTAGGTAGTAAGTTTATAAGTAGTAAGTTAGTAAGTTAGTAAGTTAGATAAGTTAGTAAAATTAGTAAATTGTAAGTTAGTTTAAATTAGTAAGTTAGTACAGTTAGAAAGTTAGTAAGATCTTGCAACCATAATAGCTAAATTACCACAATTTCATTTATTAGTTAACGTAACATTAGTATAGTAGGAAGTGACCGACCATATGTTACCCTTTACTAGTTATGAATATCAAATGTGATTATGAGCTCATGAGCCCTTTTAGGTGGTTCAATTGTATGGGGACTAAGTTAAATAATGAACCGATTGTAACCATTTTCAAAATGCTTCATGCTTAGCCTAAAATATGTGCTAAGTTTTATCGAATTGTCTTGAAAATTGCTTTAGAGTGCGCCCAATATATACATGGATACACAGACTGACAGACAGTGTGTTTCTGAGTCGATTGGTGTACTTTAAGGTGGGTGTAGGACCAATAATTATGAGTATTGCATACATGAGCACAAATGCATTATACCGTCGCCACTAAGTCTAGTGGTGTAGGGATCAATTACCGCATCGTATCTACGTCGACTTTTCAATGTTTGGAGAATGGATGTGAGTAATACTAATTAAATTTATTCTACTGCAATTCGATTACATTGTTTTACATATGGACATGGTGTAGTGAAATGCCTGCGGCTGATACTAGTACCCCAGCAATACCACTTATAAACATTATTTAACAATGTGCGCAATATAAAATGTATATTTACTCCTGAACATACAATCAATTACACTTAAGTAATTTGACAATTTTAAAAACAACAACAGAAATTAATTTAATTGGAAAAATGGTTTTCAATTTAGTTAGAAAAAACACACAAACACACAGATAATACAACATTTAAATTAAACACATATCTTAATTGTTTTATTTTATTAGTTGTAATTGTAGTATGATTGTCATCCATTTAAATCAATAACTTTAGTGTCAACAAGGACTACAAACAGCATTAAATGTTGAAAATAGACCAACATCTATTGATATAATTAAATGCGATAAATATGTTTGGACATTCAATGATTGGACATTCAATGATTGAAAGATATTTTATCAGTTAAAATTTCGGATTTTTACAGCAGCTTTATATATATTTATATGTATAAGGAGTGAAGTATATATAATGTTCTTTTAAAAAATGTGTCTAAATAGATTTTTATAAAAAATTCAATTTGGTAATGGAATAAGTGGGATCATTCTGTGCTATAAGATGCGAATGGACGGATATCGTTAAATCACATTGGAAACAAATGCGTGTTATGTATTATATCCTTTACTTAGTGTTTGATTCCTGATTGAAAAACAAGGTTTATATTTTCACTAAATGTATTTCAGTTATGGACTAATGTGAACTTATTATTTAAAATTTAAATTTTTTTTTTTTGGAAATTTCGCCAAAATCAATTATATATTCAGCATATGTTTGTATTGAAAATGATGTAGCATTTATTTAATTATATTTTTTGAACTAAATGCGAATATCTTTGTTTGTAGTCATTAATTCATTTAAACAATCCGTCCATCTACATACATTTTCTGTATCGGATACAATTGTAATTTATACATTTTTGATATAATTTCATATAGAAGTACGCACACACACAAATATCAATTACTCAATTTAAATTACAAAAAAAAAAAAATGTGTTTGATTTCGATATGAACTGACGCAAAGTACACTGAAAGAACTGCGAGCAGTGATAAGAGTGTATTGAAGGATATAAAATTCTGAAATAACATACACACGAAATCACTTTTTAGATAAGAAAATCTTCTCCCAAATTGAGGAACAATATATAATGTTATTTTATCCGAAATTTCTTTCACTGTCTTTTGTGGCCTGAAAAACATTTAAAATATCTCACTGTAGATATAACGTGAGAAATTAAATGAATAACTAATGCATAGATGGAAAAATGTATTTGACATTTGAACGGAAATTATTTAATACAATTCAATGATTGATTATCTTTCAGATACAAATTGAAGGCAAACTGAATGTAATGTTATAATTTAATAAAATAACAGCTACTAATTTAGGCTTCATAACTCAAAGGAAACAATTTGCAGTGAAAAATGAGGCAAAATAAAAGTATAATCGGTCAAGGCTTATAGAAGACTAAACCTGAATATTATACAAAAACTTTAGGCACAAACGTATAATAACCTTACCACTTAAGTGATGAAGTTTATAAAAGTAGAAAAGAAAATCAGGCATCAAGTGATTTCACATAATTGGCTTAATTTCACTAAGACTAAAGCTACAAACATTACAAGAAAATAAAATTCTTATTAAGCACCCAAAGGAGCAGTTGTTTTTTTTCTGTAGACGTTTTCTATAATACTCACGTGATTTAAGGCAATAAATTGTATAACCAAATATGTATATAGGAATACAAATACATATAGAGGTAACTAAAAAAGTTATACTATATTTGTATATCCTGATTTGTTTTGAGCTTCATTTTAATACAAAGATTTTACTTGTTTTTGTTTTTTTGTTTGTATATTATAGGAGGAAGAAATAAATCAAACTTAGCCCAGAGATGCTGTCAGTAACAAATCATACTCAAATCTTTTCTATCCTCCTTCGTTGCCTTCACAAACATTCATAATTTTGCAAATACATACATTGAAACAATTCGATATATGTATAAGTACCTTAGCCGTTTAACAAAAAATAGAATTCGAAAAAACTCCAACTGGGCCAAGTAATCTAAATCAATCTAAATCTAATCTAAATCAATATTAGTTATCCCAGGTAATTTAAATTGAAGTCACTCTTTCAGTGTACCTTCAATAAGTAATCTATTATTCTGCCTCATAGACCAGCCAAATAAGCTGAAATATGTAACTAAGGTTAGCCACCCCGAACTGCAGGGATTGAAAATTGAAAGTATTAGAAATAAAGTGGCAATTGTTTTGTTGTCATAGTAATGAATATGAGAATTTATGTTGCTGTTTTTGAGATTTTCTTTAACACAATAGCATGTTTCTCTTTTCAACTATAAAACAACAAAACAAAAATACTGATGATTAGAAAAATAGTTAAGAGTGTTGGTGTAATTAAAATTAAAGAGAAAATACCGAGACCGTACTCTTGAGTCGTAAAATCGAGGTCAAAATATATTGAGAAAATATTAAAAATATCTTGTTACTAATATTTTTACCAAAAACTGATTTTTATATGAAACCCTAAAATTGACAGTTGGTGAGTTATATATGCCTTAACAAAGGAATAAGTTTCTTTTGCATCCAATAGGTAAAACAAACATAATCTCTAACAAAATGAGGACGTATGATTAATATACAATTATAATATGAATTAATTATCAATCATACGTACCAGAACAGAGACACCTATTACGGAAACGTGTTTATTTTAATTAGAAGCCATGTTTAAATTAGGAATTAGATATATTTGTACCTATATTTTTTTCATCTAGCTTTTCACATCATTTAAACATTTTAATTATTTTCCCAATACTCCTAAAACTGAGCTAATATTTTATATTGCAAATGAATATCAAAACAAGTAAGAAATTATAGTCGGGCGAGGCCGACCATATAATACCCTACACCTTTGACAAAAATATAATGTGATTTAGTCGCCATAATAAAGCATTTAAGTTGAATTGTACCTTGCCTTAGATATACATACTTAAGCCGTTTGTTGTTGAATAAAATTGTGGACATTTAAGTGAAATTTTGATGGGGGCTTTTCATAGGGGCTAGGGTCATATGAGAACCTATTATTATGGAATTCGTGGGGGTCATCAAGTCTTGTATACAACTTGGTTATTGCAGCTTCTTGTCGTGCCATTTGTGCCAAATTTCATTGAATTATCTCTAAAATTGCGACCTGTAGTTTGATTACAAGTTTTAAAAGCCCTATTCGAAGGGTTCAGTTGTATGGGGGCTAGGTGAAATAATGGACCGATGTTAACCATTTTCAATAGGCTTTGTCCCTGGGACAATAAAATATCATGTACCAAATTTCATTGAATTATCTTCAAAATTGCGACCTGTAGTTTGATTACAAGGATTACAAGCCCTATTGGGGGGTTCAGTTGTATGGGGGCTAGGTGAAATAATGGACCGATGGTAACCATTTTCAATAGGCTTCGTCTACGGTACCATAAAAGATCATGTGCCAAATTTCATTGAATTATCTCCAAAATTGCGACCTGAAGTTTGATTAAAAGTTTTAAAAGCCCTATTCGGGGGTTCAGTTGTATGGGGGCTAGGTGAAATAATGGACCGATGTTAACCATTTTCAATAAGCTTCGTCTACGATACCATAAAAGATCATGTGCCAAATTTCATTGAATTATCTCCAAAATTGCGACCTGTAGTTTGATTACAAATTTTAAAAGCCCTATTCGAGGGGTTCAGTTGTATGGGGGCTAGGTGAAATAATGGACCGATGTTAACCATTTTCAATAGGCTTTGTCCCTTGGACAATAAAATATCATGTACCAAATTTCATTGAATTATCTTCAAAATTGCGACCTGTAGTTTGATTACAAGGATTACAAGCCCTATTCGAGGGGTACAGTTGTATGGGGGCTAGGTGAAATAATGGACCGATCTTAACCATTTTTAATAGGCTTCGTCACTGGGATAATAGAAGATCATGTACCAAATTTCATTGAATTATCTTCAAAATTGCGACCTGTAGTTTGATTACAAGGTTTACATGGACGGACGGACGGACAGACGGACGGACAGACGGACGGACAGACGGACGGACATAGCTAAATCGACTCAGAAAATGATTCTGAGCCGATTGGTATACTTTAAGGTGGGTATAGGACCAATATTATTGTGCGTTACAAACATCAGCACAAACCCAATATACCCTCCCCACTAAAGTGGTGTAGGGTATAAAAAGTTTACTTTAAATCAAATACAAACAATGTGTATTAGACCTGTCCAGATAGATTTTGTTAGGAAAAAGTTAACTCAGTCCGTTATAGGTCTTAAATTTTGCCTTAAGTAGATTTATACAGTAGAAAATATTGCAATACCCTTCATAAGTAAAACTGACATTCAAGGGCATATCTAATGTATTCTTCTTTTCCTTGTAAATGTTTTGATTAAGATTTTTAATCTCTCTTAAGGTTACAGAGAAAAAAAATTTAAATTTAAACATTTTAAACAGAAAACAACATCACAGGAATTGTTTTTAATCAAATGATAACTTATGTAAGTTTTAACTATACAGAAATACTGCCCTCAAGGAATATTAAGCATTAAACGAAACATACTATACTCATGTGAATTAGAGAAAAATAATAAGAATTCTAAGTGATAGACTTTCCTAGAAAAAATATCTCGAAAAAATAGAAACAAAATTTGACAAATTAATGACATTGTCACATTCATATTGAGACAATCTTATACACATACATATACACATTAAGATTACTGTAATGAACAAACATATTGCAGCTATTGGCAGTTAGACAGCCTGTCATATTGATACATAAATCAAATTTTGTTCTTTTGGCAAGACCAATCAAAAATTTTATCTTTTGGAAAATTTCCTCTTAAGAATGACATTAAAAATAGGGAGAAAAGGAAAGCAAAAATCATTAAATATAAACAGATAGAATGACAGCTTTACTTATATCACATATTTTGATTTATAATTAAGACCAGGAAAATGTTCTTATTCATCCTAGTTCTATTGTTGATAAAATACTCTCATCTTTATCCTGGATATTGTTTGGAGTCTTATTATTATTTTCTTATTCTCCGTTGGCATAAATTGTGTCCTTTATATTTATAAACAAGTGTTTTTGTATACTTTTCATCATTAATAAAGCATGTTTTTGTTTACCACATAAAATGCCAAGAAAGTGCGTGGCAGGTGTTAAAAGATATTGGGCAAAATGTTCACGTGTACAAGAAATATCTGACTTTCACAGACTAAGTTCTCATGCATAGTTTTACGAAGAAAACTGCAGCCAGTTTCTATAGAAAACATTCCTCATCCTTTTTCTATACAAAACTGGTCTTAGCATTCTTACATAGACTTGTTTATACAAAACTTTTTTCACAGACACATTTCTATAGACAACTCTTCCCATATAATCTTTAAACTGCTTTACTTTACAGTTTTCATAAACTACAAAATATTCTAGTAGTAATTTCACTACTATCCACGTATTTTTTGCACTACATAAATGATAGTGTTTGTAAAGGAATTCATGTTTATGCGTCTTTAGGAGTTTGTTCCTAGAATGGTTGACATTTTAAGTGTTTCGTGATACGTTGATTAACTTTAATATGGGTTTCTCTATTTTCCATATGACAAATGAATGAATGTCCGGCATAAATCTTTGTAGTTTATAAAATAGTAATACACACACAAAAGGACGTGTAATATAAAAAGGAACCCCATACAATAATTGAAATTGTATTCACAATCTTACATATAAACAGTTTACCTTAAATAACAAAAATGGCGTGTGTATTTAAGTTAATGGTATTTTAATGTATTTGTATATCTTAACCAGGATGCACACATATACATACATCTCGTTACATGCGGTTATAGAACCATAAAGAAACTCAGAGGTATGTTGCTATATTTGACTGTGAACATTATTCTAATTTTTTGCTTCTGATTTATTTTTTCTTGTAGACTTTATATTGCATAAGACTTGAAAAGTGTTCAGAAACTGTCTGATAAGTAAGTTTCTTTACTTTCTGTAGAAAAATATTTAAACAAAGACACTTTTCTTAAGAAAATATTCTAAAACAAACACTTTTCTATAGAAAACTGTCTGACAATGAGAATTTTCCAAAAGTAAATGTCTGAGGCGCATACTTTTCGAAATAAAACTGTCTGAAACATATACTTTTCTAAAGAAAACTATCTGATATAAAAATATATTCTAAAGAATACGCCGTTACCAACGCACTTTATAGCAAAAACTAACAACAAATTTCAATTTTATAATGTTTTCACATGATCCAACCAGCCTAACCAGGCTTTTTAAAAGGATGCAAACACAATTTTCTTTGTTGTTTGTTGGCATGTTTTGTTGCACTCATTGGTTGAGGAGTTTGTCGTGACTATTTTTGTTTGTGTTAGATTTATAAAACGTTTTTAAATTAAATTAAAAACTATAAATTATGATTGTAAAATAAAACTTCTTTGTATAACAGAGAACTATTATAATTTTAAGATAGACTGCTGTTGCCGTTGCAAGTAAACACGCCCACCCTCATAAAATTACGCATTCATTTCCATTCATGGTTAAAAGTACCCTACACTGTATCCACAATCATTTTAACACACTCCTACCCTTCAAAATAACATAGAATCTTTTCATAAACCCTTAAACTTTTGAAAGGAAACACGTAAGAGTTTTCCAGGATACGTGCGTGTGTAGCCTTCCTTAGGTCCGGATGATATTTAATTGATATTAGATTCTTGAATTCCTATTATTCTTTCTTTGTGTTCTGTTTCCATTGTCCTGAGAGTGAGTGTATTTTCAATTTCATATTCCTTGTAAGTTTAATGTCACGTATCGGAATTTGTCACACTTGTTTCTGTGTAAGTCATGCGTAAATATGTGTGAGTGAGGAAAAAAATAAAAATTTTGCCTTCAACTACTGCCGATTGTGTAAGAGTTAGAATATAATTGATTATAAATAGGAAAAAGGAATAAAATTTTGATATTATGAAACAAATGGAAATATTTAGTGATACACAACTATTATATAAATTGTATGACAAATGGTTTCTCGAAAAAGGTCTACAAAATCTATTGAAAAATGTTTTAATGAAAGGCAAATTTATACACCTATCCATATGTGCCAAATTTCATCAAATTCAGGCAGAATTCTTTAGAAAAGTGTTTATATTTGATAATAATCTACCGTGAGCCAAAATTTTTAACAGTCGTTAAGCAAAGCTATTAAATTTTCAAAATTTATTAAGTTATAAAATTTTCAAAATTTTCTTAAATTTTGAATTGCCCTCCACATAAACTTTCCTCTAATTAAAAACTTTGGCAATAAAAAGTAACTAAGCCTTTTACTAAATAAAGTTATCATCAAAGTTGTCGTAAAGCCTTAAAGTCCTTTCAAGACAAGTTAATTAAATAAATATAACAAAAAAATTATACATAAATTAAAATTTTGTGCTAATGAATCTATGTAATTATGTTCAGTTTTTTACTGAAATTACATTTACATCTACTTTTCTCTTTTACAAGTTTTACAACTTACACATCACTGCACATTGTAGGCAGCTAATAAATAATAAGTTACAATCCCTTCTTAACATGGATTTCCTGTCAATTGTAGAGCTGTTTAAATTTTAAGCTAGTTGTAAAATCCTTAATATATATAACATTAAATAAAACAACATATCCCAGAGATATGGAAAATTTTTAAGCTCCTTTAAGCCAACACTCACCACAAGTGCCTTTGCTTCCCTTTCCCTCTTTTAGTGTTATTTAATTTAATAAATAGTCAAACAAACATGATTAAAGTCCTCTGAAATATGTCAAATTTATGATGTAATTTGACGATATTTTAAGTACAGTATCCTGCGGTCGTACATAAGGATTTTAATAATATTGTTTGTTGGTAGGTTGCTGGACTTATGTTTTAAATAACAAATACTCTGAGGTAATGATACTGACCCTGCAGTTCTTAAAGTTATTGCGAATTATTTGGCAAATAGCCCTGTATATGTCACCACTATTACAATGGACAAAAATACTGTACAATAGAGTGTACATTAACACCTTCCAAAACTGCTAGTACAGCTACTGGTGATACGCAAACAAAAAATTTATATAGTTTAATGTACAAAACAGCAACGATTTATCATTTTCGTCCTTTACAATTTAATTTTATTTTATGTTTTTAACAACGAGAGGAAAGAAATGAAAAGCTGCTAGTCCTTTGTTTATTAAAACACTCAGTGCCCTAAAAGAACGCGCTATTTTGAAGATGTATACCATTGACTTATAAAACACAAACAAACAGATGATAATTACACTAAAGTAAAACAACGTTGTTAAATGTAAAAACACTTGTTTCCTATTTTTTGAGAAGTTTTTCAGCGTAGTAAAGTAGTAAACTTTTAGATTCTCCATCTGTCCAACTCACGCCAATTAACTGATATTCTTAAGGGGACTATGGAAAGTTAACATATTTGAAGAATTTTTTAAAGAAAATTATTTGCAAGACGAAAATAATATTTTTCCCCATACTAACTACAACAACATGTACGTGTGATATTTTTTAAAGGACTTACTGAAGAGAAGAATATTGCGGATCTGGGGCAAAATGCAACAGTGTGCAAATTTGTTGCAAAGTTGGTAAGTTATTAAGTTAGTAAGTTAGTAAGTTAGTAAGTTAGTAAGTTAGTAAGTTAGTAAGTTAGTAAGTTAGTAAGTTAGTAAGTTAGTAAGTTAGTAAGTCAGTAAGTTAGTAAGTTAGTAAGTTAGTAAGTTAGTAAGTTAGTACGTTAGTAAGTTAGTAAGTTTGTAAGTCAGTAAGTTAGTAAGTTAATAAGTTAGTAAGTTAGTAAGTTAGTAAGTTAGTAAGCTAGTAAGTTAGTAAGTTAGTAAGTTAGTAAGTTAGTAAGTTAGTAAGTTAGTAAGTTAGTAAGTTAGTAAGTTAGTAAGTTAATAAGTTAGTAAGTTAGTAAGTTAGTAAGTTAGTAAGTTAGTAAATTAGTAAGTTAGTAAGTTAGTAAATTATAATAATTAAATTATAATAATAACTTCCCTATAGAGTCCATCTTATTAAAACCATAGGGCAGTCATGCTTAAATCCTAAGAGTTCTATACTCTTGTGGATTTTATATGTATATTTATGTAAAAATGTGTTGACTTATATCGAATTGTTGAAAATATAATTTGCAACTTTGCATTTATTGTTTAAAATGTTTTCATTTCCTTCTGAATTGTTTTATTTTTCTTCGAAACGTATAATACATATATTAAAGTGTTCTTGATATACATTTTATTCAATATATATTTTAACTTGTCAAATTTAAATGAACACTTATACTATGTACATTTTTAAATGATTTCCTTATAAAAAGTTTTTCAATAAAAGCTTTTAGTTTTATTTTTTTGAGATTTTCAAGTGCATTTCTTAATTAATTGCAAAACATAAGTTTATGACTTAAAGGCAACAAAATAATTTGTATTGGCAAAGTGCACTTGTGTGTGTTCATAGCAAGAGATGATGAACTCAATGTGTTTCTTTCTTTAAATTTGTTTAAATTTTACTATGAAAATACTATTTGAATATAACATAACATGTTATAGCAAAAAAAATTGTTTCTAGTATAAAATCTGGTTTTGGGTTTAATATCTTTGTTTATGTAGAAATTTTTTATATTTAGCTTTGATATACATAAATAACGTATATCCCTAATATTTTTGTCAATTATAATTGATGTTTATTTAGTAATGTACTCGAGATTGTGTTTGTGTTTAATGAACGTATACAAATACAATGTACATTTATACATAACTACATTTAAATGCATTTCTTTGACATACACGACAACGACAATTAAATACTTATAAAATATAACAAGAAATGTGATTAATATTTTCCTGAAAATATTTCTGTCCTTTTATAAACTATTATTTTCACTGATATTTTTTCTTCTTGTTATTTATAGTTGAAAATATGTATGTTGCAATTTACTCTCTTGATGTTTGTTATTGATGTTACTTTTAAATACTTAAAAAAAAAATTTTAAATTCCTAAAAAATAATAATTTTATCATTTTAAATTCCTATTCAAAATCAACATAAGTTTTCAAAATTATTTTTTGTTTTATTTGTATTTCCAGTATTAATTTGAATACATTATTAACTGCCCACTGTTCATATTCATGATATTTTTCTTAAATAATGATGATTTTATTGTAGTATTGGTTGTTGTTTCATGTTTATCATTATTAAAACAATAAAAAGAGAGAAAAAAATAAAGTAAAAAGAAGAATAAAAAAGAAGCAACAATATATGAGATACAACAAAAAAAAAAAAAACCGAGCATCTGAATAAACATTGCACTTGCAATATTGTACAGAATTGTACAGAAGTGATGATGACTTTGTTTTGTGACAATGGTAGTGGTGAAAATGATGATGAGGAAGTTGTTGTTGAAGTATCATCAATTCTACAGTTTCTTATTGAATTTTGATTACAAATGTTATAGACAGTAGAAGTACAAGATATAGAAACTGAAAAAAATTTAAAAGAAAATATTTTGAAGTCATACAAAAATATTTCTTTAACAGTGGAAGACAATGTTTGTGGATGTAGAACAAGTAACAAAGTACATATAAAGAAAGTACATTCGGGATTGGTCGATTTTATGACACGCGTATAATTTAAATTTGTTTATTAGAAAACATTTAAGTTAAAATTCGAGACAATATCAGACGGACAGACGTGGTTAGATCGTCTAAGAACTTAATAAAGACCCAGAATATATATACTTTTGTGGGTGTATGACCAATATTTCATGTGTGAGTATAAAAACATAAATCCATTTATTAAGTTTTATAGGAAACGCGGGTATATAACTTTAACCCCCATATAAGACTTCCTTTTATAATAAAAAATTGCTTCATTATATTCGAATTTCGATTTTATACTACTTCAACTTATTGTTGAATAGAGACCAATTAAATCAACGATGCTGGATGATTCTTTGTTTAATCCCTTTTTATTGCAGTAAATGTTTCAATAAACAATGATTATAATTCTTACATTTATTCAATTGTTCATTCATTAATTTGCTGGTTCGCTCGTTTCTTTATTTATTCAGTCATTATTTTATAGAGAAAATAAAAATATAAATACAAAGTAAAAATATGAAATCATTACAGACGTTTCTTTTCTGACTACCACATAATGTCTGCATTACTTAGAATCAATGGCTTACAAATAACTATATATGTGATTACTTGACATTTTGTATCCAATTTTTTTTAACTTTTAAAAACTATTAGTGAACGCATCTTAGTCGGATATTTTTTTTAACAAAACTACTTACTTAACTCCTTATTAGTAAGCGATTGGGGTAAGTACTTTTTTAACACCATATTTGTAAGCGAACGTGTTAAGTACTTTCCACATATGTCAGCACTATGTTAAAGTAATGGCTTAAAATGCTATTGTATATAAAAAATTGTTAAAACTTGTACTTACACAGCAGTTCGACAAAGAGTCAATGCATCCGAAAAAGATAGTGATTTCCTCTAACGTATAACCACCTGGTTGGCTCTAATTCGTCTTACGTCACGGATGTACTCTTTGTAAACGAAGATAATCGTCACGTTAGTGCCCCCTTTGTAAACAAAAGAGTGGACACTTAAAAAATAAACTTAAGCTCTTTGTCTGTCGCTTCGTAATCTATGGGGTAACGATTGACTTCCTGGTAGGACAAGCACATGTTATGATAGCTAGTCCACAGGTCCACAGGTACAAAAAATTGGTAGTTCAGGACTGTCTGACCGAATTTCTGGGTACTCAAGAAGTTTATTTTCAGTGACACACCGCTTGTACTCATTATAAGAAGTCTAGTAATGACTTACCTTTTATCTGATATATTAATACTTATTTTAGGATTTGCCATTATAACATTTTGGATAGATTTACTATTTGTAAATAAAAAACAATTGATAAATTGCTTTTATATACAAATTCCATACATTTTATTTCAATATACTCATAACAGATATAGTACATTTCCAACAAATAGTTATACATCTAAATTATGAAAATATATTATAATAATACTCCTCCATTTTCCATTTCCAGATCTACAAAAGCTCCCCTTAAAACTATTTTATTATGAAAGAACTATAAATAAATATACATTTTACTACAAGACTGCAATATGCTTTTTGCCAACGGGTTTTTCCCCTTTAAACACAAATAAACTTATTTTACATATTTCCACTAAATATTTATGTGAAAAGGTTAGTTTTACAAAAGGTTTTTTTAAACAGGATAGACTCCCTATTTCAAATAAAAACTAAACATAAATAGTTGAGGTTTTATTACATTCTATGAAAAACATTCCAAAAGAAAACACAATTATTTCATAAAAAACACAAAAAACAAAAAAAAGAGATGGAAGAGGAATTTCCCACGCAAGTGAAGATATGAAATAATATCTTATTACAAATTAAATGACAAAAGCTATTTTCCTTTGCAAAAGAATGACAAAAAACTTGGGGGAAATTTTAAAAAAAAGTACACATTCAGATATTTACAAAACCATGATATCATATTTTTTTTTTGTCCCAAAATAACTACTACAACTATGTTAGCAAAAGGCAACAATAACCAGTACCAGTATATATGAAACCCTCTTTTAATTGAAAATACTTGTACCGAAAACCTTAAATATTTTGTGTTGTTGGTAAATGCAAGCTAAATGAGTTTTATTTATTCTAATAAATCTTCATAGAATTAGGAAAAAGTATTTAAATTACAACGTTTTTAACATTTTAATATAAAGGATAAAGATATTAATTAAGAATTAGGACTTTTCCTGTTTTTTAGTTAGGTCACTGATCTATGGGAATATATTCCTAGACACTTTACTAACCAGGGATTTTTAGATTCTAAAGTACTATAAATTTATTTTGAAGACTTTATATGCTTATTAAGTTGACAAAAATTCCTCGCAGACTGTAGGGTGTTACTTTTATCAACCTTAAGACAACTAAGTTTACTTTTCATAGTTTATGCTAATAATATTATTTTAAGTTAAATATTTGCCTTTACTTGAATTAGATTTGACAAAATAACAAAGGAAACAATACAATTAACAATAACAAGAAAAATATTAAATAAAAATATTAATAATGAATAAAATTTATCTTCCTAATACTAAAAAATAAACAAAATAAACTGTTTCCACGACAATTGGATCTTCACTCAGGAACGACCCGATACTCAATTGGCCAAAGATTGTCAACTCAGCAATAGCTGTATCAACCGGAAGTTTTTCTCCAGGGAAGATCCGGTCCGGTCACAGCTAATCTGTACAACAACAACAAAATAAACGCAAGTTAGTTTCAAATCTAAAGTTTAGTCTTTTTCATAACAAGGTGAGCTTGACGAAGGTTTTGCAATCCTTTTAAGTCTCTCTAATAAAGAGTCCACTTTACATTTTCCTTTCTAACTAAAGTAGGGTGCAACACTTTAAAAATTACTCCGAGACTATAATATAAAACCAGTAAAGAATATAAATTTGTACGTAAGTGTTTGAGTTAAGGTATTTTATAAAAATATTTGTACATTTGCAAATATTTTGCTTATATCAAAACTCTTAGGTACAACTATACGTATGAGTGTTTATAAAATACTCATACGCACTGATGTCAGAGTCAGCAAGTCCATATGCTATAATTGTATGTATGCTTGAACAATAACAAAGACAGAAAAATGTACATAGTAGGGTACATACATATCTGACACAACTAGAAAATAATTTGTGGTTCATATTGTTCTTATTGTTGTTGTTTTTTACATACCAAATAGTTTATATGATCAAAACTACAATCGATGATGAAATCCATCACTCAACTAATATATTTTTAATGACAAGCGATAATAATAACAATCGATTTATAATGTTATAAAAGTTCTAAAGGTTGGTCAATATTTTTCTTGGAATTTGTTTTTATGTATAAGAGAACAAAATTATAAAAACTGAGAATTAAATAAAAACAATATCGTTGTAGGTTGATAGGAGGATTTATAGTACATCAAATTAAAAGAAATACACCTAGGCTACTATCGGCCTGTTGTGCGCTCCTTTTCATGAAAAAAATAAAATAAAATAAAAAATTTGTTCACTGAGTATATTATTTTTCAGTGTTTAGAAACTCAGTTTTCTGGAAGTAATTCCTAAGAATTTTCCAATCAGCGTTAGCCAAGAATGTTATTTCCGGAATAACATCACTTCCAAGATACTTGGATCTGACTTTAACGAATGCCAGAGTTTCACTGTCCTCTCCACATGCTCTAATTCGTCTGAATCCGCACGGCCAATTTTGAATAGATGTGCTCGTAATCCTGTGTGTCCACTCAAAATACATACCATCATACTAACTTCAGACTTGCTCATTTTGAGGAGTTTTTTCGTCTTGCTCACATCAGGGTCACCCCATAGGATCTTTGTTGTTCTACGGTGGTATATTTCTGTTTCTGGGTCTTCAATATAGAACCCCAAGCCATAACATCACTTATACCCAAGCAGCATGTACGCTGAACTCCCTGTAGTAGTTTGATATTATACTTTTTGTCCAAAGCAGTTCACCAGATAATTGAAGCATAAGCTAGAATTGGAAAAAGAAAATTTTCCATAAAATAATTTTTTTTAAATAATTTATTTAAATAAAATGTTCTATAAAAATAAGAACCTTTATTTAAATTTCGCGTCTACATGTGTGTCTAATTTTTTATTGCACAGTCTGCCAAATTTGCATGTTTTTATTGATCTAAAATTTAGCTTTGTATTGGTCTACATTTGAATACAAGTAGTAACTCGTTTGAAAAAAAAACATGTTAAAACATTTATACTCGCTCAATAAATCAATTTATGTGAGTTTGCAACGATATTTTGCTTCCATATTAATATATATTTCAGACATAATTCCTTTTGCTTTGAATTTTTCGCTGTTTTTCAGCACGTTGCTGTTTGTTGTGGTATGCAACAAATATAATCAAATAAATTATTTATTTATGCGTTCAAACACACACAAATAATTTTTCAAATATTAAACCATATTATGGCTTATGAGATATTCTTACATATATATTCTTTTTTTAGATTTCACTGATATGAATATAAATTTATGATTATTTTTCTAAGCCAGTATTTTATTTTTATTGTTTCTTTACCATTTACAGTTAAATGCTGCCAAAATTAGTGGTTTAATAATTTTAAAACTTTTTTTAAACAATGATTTATAATGAAATAATGGGGCAGCATGTTCATAAAATTGCGTTTAAATTATTTAGTTAGAAAACTTGTATTAGCTTTTCTTTGATATTTATGAGGTTTTTAGGGAAATATTCAAAAAGAAAGACAATTTTTTAAATAAAATTTTAGTAAATTTTTCGAAATTTTTTTTTTTATTTTTAGAAGTTTTTCCGAAAATTTTGCTATTTTTGGCAATTTTTCGAAAAATTGGTGTTTAAACAATTCATAGTATTTAAAATGAAACAAGCCGCAAGTAAATTGGTATTAGAAAGGTGACAAAATTATTTAATAAAGGTACATTATTAAATAATATTGCCACCTTTTAAATACCAATTTGGGTCATTGTATTTTACGGTTTCATTCTCATTACAAAATAATACGGGACAATACTTATACAAACAAGTTTTAAGCTGTACAAACCTAAATTGGTTTTAATGTAAAATGTGCCCTTTTAAATTAATATTATATATTAAAAAAATAAATTTAAATAACTTCTATTTCCAAATTATTTTATTTCATAATATTTAAGTAACCCTTTTTAAGGGAGATTTTTTAATCTACTTATTTTTTGACAAAAGAGAAAAGAAATATTTTAATAACCAAATTTATGGCCATAGAAAAGTATGATAAAAATTTATAATCTTAAGCTTGTGAATATATTTGCTTCTAAATTCTTGTACTGCTGTTATGAAATTGTTAAGTTATTTTTTTACTTTGCCAGGCAATGTCTTTAGCAGATTTTCATTTTATATAAATGAAAAATAGGAAAACCCCCATTTTTCAATATTAGTTTCTCCTTACTAACAACAAACTTTGACAGCAGCAAAATCAATTATTTTTCTGTTATTTACCTAGATATTCGATATGTATTTGGTTTTGTTTTGTACTGCTGACTTCTAATAACTTGCTTTTTCATTTCGAACCCCTGCTTGTCCCATTTCCAGGCATCTTACCACAAGCCACCTGTGCGTATGATTAATTATTGTTGTTTATTGTTGGAATGCGACTGATAAAGACATTAGGCAAACTGATGTGGGGCATAAGCAGATTGGCTGCTAAGAAAAAAAGTACACCCTTTTCTGAGCAGAGAAAGAGCATTGTCATCTTAAGTGACTTTTATAGGCAAAACACAATTTACTTACACATACACAACATAAACGAACATCTCAGGGGAATATGGTAAACGTAAATAGAAACATTTTTATATCAACACTTTTCTAGATTTTCCAAAAAAAGAGTTTAAGATCTATTCCAGATTAAAATAAGAGTAAATTTGTTTAAAAATAGAAATAAGTTAGTAAGTTAGTTAGTTAGCAAGTTACTAAGTTAGTAAGTTGGTAAGTTGGTAAGTCAGTAAGTTAGTAAGTTAGTAAGTTGGTAGTCAGTAAGTTAGTAAGTTGGTAAGTTAGTAAGTTAGTAAGTTAGTAGGTTAGTAAGTTAGTAAATAGTAGTAAGTTAATAAGTTAGTAAGTTAGTAAGTTGGTAGTAAGTTAGTAAGTAGTAGTTAGTAAGTTCGTAAGTTAGTACGTTAGTTAGTCCGTTAGTACGGTGTAAGTTAGTAGTTAGTTCGTCGTTTAAGTTAGTAAGTTAGTACGTTCGTAGTAAAGTGTTCATTCGTAAGTTGGTAGTAGTACGTTTCGTAGTTTCGTTAAGTAGTTAATGTAGTCGTCCGTTAGTACGTTCGTCGTTGTAAGTTCGTACGTTAGGTTACTTTAAAATGTTCGATTCTAGCGTTTTCAGAATCTTTGCCCACTGTTCTGTTGATTAATACTTTGATATTATTAACGACAGTTTTCGGTATTTGGTTTTTTTCTTCATTCTCCGGTTTTGTTCTTGTGTGTTGACTATCGATTATGGTTATAATTTATTTATTTATTTCCTTTAACATATTTTCAAGTGTGACAAATAAAATTACAAAACTTAAGTAAATAAACAACACGTACAAAAGATATTTGTAAGGAGTAACAAAATGTTTGAATTTTTATATTGATAATGAATTGTTTAAATGTTACCAATATTAAAAATATTAAACATATTTATAACAATATTTTAACATAATTGATTTATTTTTTAAATATTTTAATTAACTTATTGTAAATTATTTTATTAAATAATTTCATTTATTACATAAATTTATAAAAAACCAAAAAATTATATTTCCTCCTTTTAGGCGTTGGAAATAAATAGAAAAATACCTGATTCAAAAATAAGTAATAACATTTCGTAATTTTTTTATATAATATTGAAATAAAACAACAAATACCTTAATTTAATATAAATCTTTCATTATTATTTCAAAGCAATTAAAATGTTTGCAAAATAAATAAAATTTATTTTTAAATATTTCTATAAATCAATTTCATAAAAAAATTTGAATTATAATTAGTATGTAGATAGAATTACAACTAGTTTTTTTATATTTATAAAATTTAAATAAAATTCATATTTAAAAATAGGTTTTTAAAATATAAATGGTTATTTAAAAAAAAAGAAAAATATTGTTTATAGAAAAGGCAAAGTACATGAATACTAATCCGGCTAATCTATGAAAAAGCAGTAACAAAAGACTTTTATTTCCTCTTTTCTTAAAATTTCTTTTACAACTTACAAAATAGAAGTCAGAAAATGTTGTAATTTTATGTTGTTGCAACAAAACATCCAAAAATGAGAATAAAAGAAAAGTAAAATAGAAACTTAAACAATACAACATGAAAATATCACCAACAAAAGAATTATAATTCTTTAAAAAAAAACAATAGAAAGTATGAATAAATGTGTTTCAACTAAACACAAAAGTAAGCATACCACATACATACATACATTCACTCATACACAAAAAGGGAAAACAACCAAATTAAATTGTTGTTGAAATTGTATACAAAATAGAAATGTTAAATTAATGATTGAATAACTGAGTGTTGTTTCATTGACAAAATAGAAGGATGGATGGATGGATGGATGAGTTTTCTTAGGAAAAGAAGAGTAAACAAAGTAATGGAGTAACAATAGGACAGAAACCAAACCCCAAAAATCTACAAAAGAAAAAGACAAAATTGTTGCAAAATTACATAAAATGAAACAAAACAAAACAGAAACTCTTTTTACGCACATTAAACACTATGGTCTAAAGTTACGCAAATGTATGTGGGAAGTGTTGAGGATAATAAAATTGTAAGGAAATTGTGGAATAAAAGGCTTTTGAAAAAAATTTCCTTGCTTACAAAAAGTTTAAATATTTTAAAAAAATTAAAAAAAAATACATAGAGGTATACAAACGGAAATTTTGATTAAATGAAAAAAATACGATTAATTATACCCTACACCATTATAATGGAGAGACTATTATGCCTTTGTGCTGATGTTTGTAACACTCAAAAATATTGGTTCTATATCCACCTTAAAGTGCACCAATCGGCTCAGCATGACTTTCTGAGTCGACTAAGATGTGTCCGTCCATCTGTCTGTGTGTTTATATAAACTTTGTGCGCACTGTACAAGTCTAAATTTTTAAAATAATTTGATGAAATTTGGCATGTATACCTCTTTGGGTCAAGGACAAACTTGGGTCCGATTTCAGATATATCCGTGTGTCTGTCCGGTGTCCATTTAAACTTTGTGCGCACTGTACAGGTCTCAATTTTTTAAATAATTTTCAATTTAAGATATGTCCATCCGTCTGTCTGTCTATGTCCATGTAAACTTTGTGCGCACTGTACAGGTCTCAATTTTTAAAATAATTTGTTAAAATTTGTCACGTATACCTCATTGGGTCCAAAGACAAACCCTATTTGCCCTAGCCCCCATAAAACCGGATCCTCCGATTTGTGACTCTTAGCTCATTACTACTTCAAATATAATAATATCTTTCCAAAAATCGGCACAACTAAGCTTTATATGTAAGCATAAATAACTCTACCGTAATGATCGGACCTCATTTGACCCTAGCCGCCATACAAATTCCCCTTCAGAAAATCACGTGAATGTTCATAATTCACTAATAAAACTGGTATCACCATGAAATTCGTTTCAAATAACTTTTATATAAACATAAATCCCGAAAACCAATTTTATTTATGCCCAATTTTGCCCTAGCACCATATAAATCATTTTTCAAAAAGTCAGTTTTTATACCTTGCAACACTATACCAATCAGTTCACAATCACTTTCTGATTCGATTAAGCTATGTACGTCTGTGTGTCCGTATAAACCTTGTGCGTTCGTTGCAGCTCGTAATTTTCAAGATAATTTGATAAAATTTATTATAGAATATAATTGTTGTAGGGTATTATATGGTCCATCACGCCCGACTATAGTTTCTTATTTGTGTTATATCTATTTTTTTGCAAGATTTCCTATTTAAGAAAACAAAGCTTAAGACATAAAGAAGGACAGACAGACATGTCTGGATCGAACGAAATGACAAAATCAATATACTCCCACTTTATTGACTTTAACTATAAAAATTTAAGGTAAAATTAAAAACTTTTAAATAATCTAATAAACTTTAAAAATTCTCTATTTTTCACCCTAACAGCAGGTTCCCTTCCTTATCGTGGTCTAATGTCAATATTCTATTTGTACTTTTCATTCGTGTTATTTTCTGCTGGTGTGTTTAATTTAATTTCTATCTTTTAGCTTTTGTTGGTTACTATTATCAAAAGATAAACCTTTAATATAAAGCGGTGAAAGGTGATGGCAAAGATAAACACAAGAAAATCTTAAAATACATTGAAACAATCATTTGAAACAATCTTATGATTTGATGATTAAAATAATCGACCATAGATTTTTTTATAACCCACAAACAGTGTAGGATATGGTAATAAAAAGGTAAGACTCGTTAAAACACATTTTATATACATTGTAGGTAAAAAGAAGTGTATAATGTCTAAATGGCAGATTTTATGAACAAAACTCTTTAAAATGCAAACACTCTGGCTGGATATTAATTTGTATAAGTAAAAGCAGTGGTGGAGATGATGTTGATGCTGCAAAGCGAAAAACCTTAATGACAAACTTGTCAAAATATTTGCTTAAACAGATGGCACTGGTCTTAGGAGCGTTTAAACACTTTGTCTTTACACACACCAAAACAAAAGGAGACAAGTATAAACGTTTGAGTAAAAATGACAGCAACAGTAGATTAAAATACTGAAATCCTTTTTTTTTGCGCCTTATTTTGAAACAAAATATAGTGAGTGGTAAAGTAAAGCCGTATAAGTACTTGTAGATGGTTGAAAGTTGGATTGAAAATCGTAAAAAGCCAAAAATTAAAAAAACCTCAACAACAATGAGCTTGTGGTTTGTACAAAAACAAAACTTAAAGAAGAATTTTAACAAAATTAAGCAGATAATACAATGATTTTTCTCATTTTCCTTCTAATGGCAAAAACAAAAGAAACACACTCGCTTACTTATCAAACGTATACAAACTCTCACACATACACACACTAACAAAATAACAATTAAGAAGAGGAAACAATGTAAAGCGAGAAGAAACAGGATAAATGACTGAATGGCTGAATGAACGAATGAAAGTGACTGTGAGTATAAGTGTGACTGTAAATGTATGTAAATGTTCCGTTATCTTAACAAATGACAACAACAACAACAATGACGTTGATGCTATTAAAGCTGCTGAGGGTTAGTTTAATTGTATAAGACTAAGAGCATGAGTGAGTGTTACAGTTTTTTCATAGCATACTTTAAGGCTTCTGTTGAAAGGCGCGCACATTTCATGTTGTCCTTTTGTAAAACAGTTTGTGTGTGTGAGTGCGCGTATTGTTTTAATTAAAACCACCAAATTAAAACAACGCACATTTTCATACAGCAATTATTTGTTGTTCTTTCTTTTTTATGTTGTTGGATATCGCATTTATTGTTATTTTCATCATCACTAATTAAAATAATTTTTTTAAGAATTTAATCACTAGAGTTTAATTTTAATTTCATAAATCCATTTATGGATCAATGATTTTATTTGCATTATTTATGACCACCATATATAAAAACAAAAATATATATGTCTTTTTTTGGAACTTAAACAGCAATGTATTAAATTATAAAATATGTTTGAGGTTTTAATTTTTTTTATTATCATAATATTATTTTTTAATTAAACTGTAAATCAAAAAAATTTATTAAGTTTTTATTTTAATTTTTGTTAAAACATTTATATACGTACTAGAGCCCTGCATGAGTGACTCTATTTGTCACCCACAATGAGTAATCCACTGCATTGCACTCAACTCATTTTTTATTTTGAATATTATTTACAAAGAGTGTGTACATTTGATTTTAATAATTCAAATTTTTGTTTTACTCAATCATTGCGAGTATTTTTGTGTAAGTGTACGTCTACATTCAAATCGAGTAAGTTAACAACTTACGTATATTAAAAGAATACAAAATAAATATTTTGAATCGAGTGAATCGAGTTTTAAATGCCAAAAGAAAAATAATTTAAAAAGAAATATAATAAAAAAACATGATATCGCAAATTAATTTAAAAATGGAAAACAATGAGGTATATCTAATTAATAAATACTAAACCGTATGATAAACGTTTAATTTATATTATATTTTATTGTAAATTGGAATAGAATTCTAGCGGCGCCGTTGATAGCCCAGCATCCGTTTCCAGTGTAACTAGCTTGTTGAGCCATGAGATAATAAAAACAAAAATAATTAACCAAGAATATAAATTAAGTAATAAAACTGGACGTAGTAACGTATGGAAAACATTTGGAATGATTATAAACGACTCAGGTGAAGAATTGTTAAATGTAGTCGCGTGTCGATTTTGCTTTAGCGTGTATAAACATAACAGTAGATATACTACAAACTTGGTAAGACATAAATGCTACATCGCCACAAAAGATCGGGATAACGTACACAACGTTTTAGTGGATAGTGACACAAAAAGGAAAGCATTGTATACATTTACCAAATGGATTATTGAAAACTGCAGACCTTTTACATTGGTGGAAGATTCCGGTCTTCATGAACTTGTTAGCTTCGTTTTGTCCATCGGTTCAAAATATGGTAAGCACGTCAATGTAAAATCATTACTTCCACACTCAACAACAGTAGGAAGAAATGTTTGTAAGCTTTACGATGTAGCATTTTCTGAGATAAAATCCGACATCACTAAAGTCAAGGACAATGGGTTCGCTCTAACCACCGATTTGTGGACGGACAGCTATTTACACAAATCATTTTTGGCAATAACAATGCATTATATAAAAGATACACAATTGAATAACGTTTTGTTGGGAATACGAAACATGAATGGCGAAAAATGTACTAGTGAGTTGTATATACCATTATAAAATTTTAGTGGCCACTGATTTTTTTATCAATTATTCCGAAATCCTTTAGGTGATAACATATACTGCAAAGTTTGTAACATACTTAGCGAATTTGATTGTGTATTCACTGAAAATGTTACCGTCGTGACGGACAGAGGATCAAATATGGTTGCTGCTTTTCGCAGCGCTGCCCATATATATTGTATTAACCATCTACTGAATAATGTTATTCAGAAATCCATAGATGCAGTCCCAGAAGTAAAATTTATTTGCGATGTAGCCACCAAGATAGTGAGGTACTTTAAAAAGTCTGGGATAAATTCAAATATAACAAAGTCCTTAAAAAGCTTTTGTCCATCAAGATGGAATACTTTCTATTATATGTTGTCGTCATTAAAAAGCAGTTGGGACGAAGTTGTTTTCATATTACAAGAAAGGCATGAAATCCATCGTATACAGGATATTGATTTAAGAAATATAACTGCTGTGTTGGATATAATTCAACCCTTTGAAGAAGCCTCGAAGATACTAGAGGGAGAGAAATATCCAACAATTCATTTGGTCTACATTTATGTAAACAGCCTTCAAAAGAAATGCGCTGAAAACAACGAGGATATAAGTATCGCCCAGGCTTTGAAAAGCAAGCTTAGGCACTACTTGGAAACTGTCGTTTTTTCTAATCTGGCATCGAGTTGCACTATTCCTGTTCCCCCCTGCAAACAAATTGCTAAGTTTTTCTGAAGAAGATCGAAATCTTATAAAATTAAAATGTATCGAGTTGATACAAAGTCTAGTACAGAATTGTGAGCCTATAACAGAATCACAACAACTGTCAGTAGCCTCAATCTCATCGAAAAATTTAGAGCTGTTTTCAGATTTTATTCGATCATCTGATTTTCAAACCAACGAGGATTTAGTGGCCTCAGAGTTGAGACGATACGAAAACACAGAAGTGTCCTTTTTTGATGATTTCGACACACTTAAGTGGTGGGATTCGCATAAGAACGAGTTCCCCTTTTTACACAAATTGAGCTGCCGAATCTTAGCAATACCAGCAAGTAGCGCACCTTCAGAACGGGTTTTCTCTTGTGCCCGCAACGTAATTTCTGAAAAAAAGATGCTCCATTGCCTCACATGATATTGCGGTAAATCAAATTATTTTCTTACACATGAATCAGAAAAAATACGCAGTTGCACAAGAAGAAGGTGCTCTCAGTGTTAATATATAATTATAAAAATCCTTATATTTCATATTTTTTCACTTTACAGTAGTTTTGTTTACATCTCTAAATAATATTCAAATATAATTATTACATGAGTTACATTAATAAAATATACATATATACATAACAATAATGCATTTTATTTGTAATCTCGCTATAGAAATTCATAAGAACGGTAATTCGTTCAAAGAATTGCATTCTAATTAAAACACATAATAAATCCTTCTATGATTCGATTCACTCGATTTGAAACACAAAAACACTCTCAATACTCATATCATACAATACTCTTTACATTCATGTATTTTACTTTATTTGAATTTTTTGTCATATACATTTTTGTTTTGAATAAATTATTATATTCATTCAAAAAACAATGAGTGAGTCAAAAACAGTACTTACAAAAAATTAAATGTTTTAAAATATTATTTAAGTCACTCATGCAGGGCTCTAATACGTACATATATATGAGAATTTAGCATTTCTTAAGGTAAATAAAAAATTCCTAAAATTTTATTAATTTACTACTCAGTAAATCTACCAAAACCAGTTAGCAATCTGATTACATATGAATGTCTACAAAAACTTACTTCTACATGTGTCATATTTTGACCTTCAATTTTGTTTAATTAAGTGAATATAAATATACATACATCCATTTTCACAGACGAATTAATTTAACCTAATTTGTGGTCTGTAAGTTATTGCTGGCTTTTACTTAAATTCCACATCATTAATACAAGTTTAGTATTGTTTTTCTTTCTACAGTATAATAGGTACTAGAAAATGTCAATTCGTCTACAAATTCAATTGATATTTTCTACCAAAAGTCCTGTAGACTAATAGTAAATTAGTAAAACACTTTTGTACTCACCTCTTAGCAATTTAACCAATATGTATCTATATAATATATATTGTCCTGTAATTTGTAGCCACTTTAATAATAAACATGTCACAATAAACGATGCCTTACACCATTAAATTCATTTTTGGCCTTGAATATAAATGTGTTGCAATACGTATAATCAAACAATAAATTAAATACAAGAACTACTCCATCAAATCATTGACACACAATTGAAAACATTGATCAATGAACAGCGACAGCAGCCATCAACAGAGGAATTATAGGAAACAATGTGCCAACAATTGTTGTCATTTTAACCACACAAAATTGGCAAATTAACAAAAATTATATAAACGGAAACAAAAGAATAAACATTAGCACGAATGAATGAATTGGATAATGATTACTTAAATAGATGGCTAGAAAATCCCTTTTATTACAATCGGCTTTAATTATTCCATAGATATTTTTGTTGCTCCCTAC